>NC_045443.1:130465301-130488827 GCF_002776525.5 Piliocolobus tephrosceles | reverse complement strand
CTTTTTTTTTTTTTTTTTTGAGACGGAGTCTCGCTCTGTCGCCCAGGCTGGAGTGCAGTGGCTGGATCTCAGCTCACTGCAAGCTCCGCCTCCCGGGTTTACGCCATTCTCCTGCCTCAGCCTCCTGAGTAGCTGGGACTACAGGCGCCCGCCACCTCGCCCGGCTAGTTTTTTGTATTATTTAGTAGAGACGGGGTTTCACCGTGTTAGCCAGGATGGTCTCGATCTCCTGACCTCGTGATCCGCCCGTCTCGGCCTCCCAAGTGCTGGGATTACAGGCTTGAGCCACCGCGCCCGGCCTTTTTTTTTTTTTTTTTGAGACGGAGTCTCGCTACTGTCGCCCAGGCTGGAGTGCAGTGGCGCGATCTCAGCTCACTGCAAGCTCCACCTCCCGGGTTTACGCCATTCTCCTGCCTCAGCCTCCCGAGTAGCTGGGACTACAGGCGCTTGCCACCTCGCCCGGCTAGTTTTTTGTGGTTTTTAGTAGAGATGGGGTTTTACCATGTTAGCCAGGATGGTCTTGATCTCCTGACCTTGTGATCCACCCGCCTCGGCCTCCCAAAGTGCTGGGATTACAGGCTTGAGCCACCGCGCCCGGCCTGTGTGCATCTTCTTTACCTGGCCTGAGGCATCAATTCAGGCACAGCAGAACTCTGGCCAGAAAGTTGAACATGACCTGAATGTCTTCCAGGCTGAGACAGGTTCTGAGTGCAATCCCAGAGGGCACACGTGGTCCCCTAGAAACAAAGACCGTCACAAGGTCAGACGCCCCAGCTGGGCACGCACGCCTCAGGTTGTGAGGTTAACAGGGATCCAACATGCCTTCCCAGGGTCAGGCCTCTGTCCAGTCTGGATCATTGGGTGTAGGCCTTGGCTTTAGAGGGCCTGCCTGGGACTAAGTTCCAAACCATTTTGTTTATCCATGACACCAGTTTGTTAGTCCACTCCTTATCAGAGTGTGCACAGTCTCTGGAGTTCTGCACAGAGCCCAGGAGCCGAGGCAGTCCTCTGCCTCTCCTTGTCAGCACCTTGAGGAAGCCGAGGTGTGGGCTCAGCAGCTGGTCCAAGTCCACAGCAACCACAGTCCATGGAAAGGCAGCATGAGGAGCTCTTGTGTTTGGTTTTTTTAGGAGGAGTAGAAAGCTTTTAGGAGCAGGTCTGAAAAATAAAGATCATTATTATTTTTCCCCTTTCCCTGAGCCTCCCCAGGTGCAAGTTTTGTTTTGTTTTTCTGTTATCTGTGTCCCATGTAGTAATCAAAACTTAAGAACAAAATATCTCCCGTTTTCATTCATGCGTGCCATCTGGAAAGGTTGTATACTAGAGGGACAAAATATTTTTATGTAACTTAACCAAAAAGATGTATCATGTTTAAGAATTGGTGAGCACAAAATCCTGAACTTTTAAAAGGTTTAACAATAGGTTTACATAATCTCCCGTCTATTTGAGTCTTCAGAAGGGGATGAAAGGGCCTTCACTCTTGCCTCGTGGAGTCTGAGATATCTGTAACTGGAGGAGAGGGGCGCGTGATGGAGGGCAGCCTGGAGGAGAGGGGCGCGTGATGGAGGGCAGCCTGGAGGAGAGGGACGTGAGACGGAGGGCAGCCTGGAGGAGAGGGATGTGAGACGGAGGGCAACCTGGAGGAGAGGGGCGCAAGATGGAGGGCAGCCTGGAGAAGGAGCCTGATGGAGAGCAGCCTGGAGGTACCCATGGGAAGTGCCCCGCGGGGAATGGCTGCATGACGCCTGAGGCCACTTGCCTGAGCTGTGTAGTCCAGGCTGCGGTTATCTTGTCCCCTCCCAGCAGCCAACAAAGTTGTCCGTCACAACACTCAGTTACCCTGTTGCTTGTGGGCGATATGGTTCCTCAGACACCCCATGATTGGGCCCATTGATGTGTAGCTTGGGCTGGGGCTGTTCTCGGATGCAGTGGGCTCAGGAAACCTGAACAGGAAGCAGATCTGGTCGTGTCGGGCCTGCTTAGTGTGGCCCAAGTCAGTGGAATGTGTGGGGTTGGCTGGGCCAAACCACAAGGAAACAGCGAAACATTCATCTATCTGCCAAGGATGTCATGGCCCATTGACCTGGGAATCTGCCCTTGGGCAGCGTTAGCCTTGACCGGAGTCTGGAAAGCGGGACAGCTGTTTCCTGTGATTCACCATCGTCTGAGAGCAGAAGCAGCACGCGCGGAGGCTCGGTCTAGGCCGTGTCTGCATCTCTGTGGGACGTTTCTCGTGGCTCCATAAGGAGGCGGTCAGTCACGTATCTGCTTGTTCTGGAGTGAAAAACATCTTAGTCTGCATTTAGCAAGTGCAGTTGGGTGGTTGTGTTTCTTGGGTCAGCACTGGAGTCTTTTTGGTGAGCAGCGGTATGGGTAACAAAATGCTTCTTAGGAGCAGAACTGATTTTTATCTAAATGTCTTGTTCTCAGGAACAGAAAACCAAATGTTCTCTTGTTGGGGACCAGCCTCAACACCACCCGCAGGGTACCCGAAGTCCGGTGGTGACAAAGGAATGAGAAGAGACAGGTTGAGCGTTCATAAAGGGGCCGGGCACGGTGGCTCACGCCTGTAATCCCAGCACTTTGGGAGGCAAAGGGGGGTGGATCACGAGGTCAGGAGATTGAGACCATCCTGACTAACATGGTGAAACCCTGTCTCTACTAAAAATACAAAAAAATTAGCCAGGCGAGGTGGCGGGCACCTGTAGTCCCAGCTGCTCAGGAGGCTGAGGCAGGAGAATGACGTGAACCTGGGAGGCGGAGCCTGCAGTGAGCTGAGATCCTGCCACTGCCCTGCAGCCTGGGCGACACAGTGACAGTACATCTCAAAAAAAAAAAAATTCTTAAAGGTGGGAGCCCGGGGGCCGGTTGCAAAATGGAGGCTGCAAAAGGCACCAAGTGTGGTCTCCACACTATGACTGAGTACAGTCACTTAGATCTAAGAAGCAGAAGTTCAGGGGTGAAACAGTGAAAGGGGGGTGGTGTGTCATACACCTAATCTATAGCAGTGGTGGTTTGGGTAAATTTTGTTTATGCTGAAGCAGCATAAACGTAACTGCTGATTTATTCTTTAACTTACGGGAGAGCAGCTGTGGGGAGTGGGCCTAACTAGGAGCCGGCATATCTGGCCACATTCCAGTGCTTCAAAGGAGTGTCTTTCTCCTTGAACACGGTGTTTATAGATAAGGGAGCAGGTCTTGCTCTGAGCGTGGGAACATGATGGCAATTAGAAGACTCTCCTCCTCAGAGGCCTCTCATGGCTTTCCACAGCTTATTTCCCCATATTTTTATGGCCAGTTTATGCAGGCACCCCACAAGCCCTTTTCCCAGCATTCTCTGTTCTTATTTATAAGTGGCAGCAAAACATTGGGTACATGTGTACACGAAGATGGGACCAGTAGACACTGGGAACCTCAAACGTGGGGAGGCAGGGAAGAGGGAAGCCTGTTGTGTTTTGTGCTCACCACATGGGTGACAGGATCAGTCGTACCCCAAACCTCAGCATTACACAGTAAACCCAGTAAACAAACCTGCACATGTACCTGTGACTCTGAAAGGAAGAGTTGAAATTATTTTTTTTGAAAAAGTCTTGTCTCCACTGGGAATCTTGTTTTACATGCCCATCTGAGGCTTGCTGGCGGCCTGATCCAAGGGCCGGGGAACGAGCGATAGCCTGTGCATCAGGTGGATTCAGTCTTCCGTATGCTGCTCTGTAATGGCCCTAACTGCAGCAGTTCCCATCAGGCACTGGGGGCAAAGGCTAGCAGGGGTGTACCTAGATGGGACATCAGTAACAACAGTACATTCAGGAACAGGGACCACATCATAGTCCTGTAGCATCCACAGTATGTTGGCCGTACACCACGTCTGTTGAGGGGAGGGCAATTTTCCTCCATGAGGCCCATAAGGTAAAGGCTTGGTGATTGTTTATGTTTGGGCCTGAAATTTCACACAGAGCTTTTTAACCAGGAGCCAGCTTCCTCAGAGGAGTTTTAAAACATGTCCAAGTTCATGTAATCAACATCACAGTCAGGACAGAATAGTTCTGTCACCCCACAGGAACTCTGTGCGGCCCCTTTGTGGCCATGCATCCCTTATCCCTGCCACCACTGATCTGTCCTCGGTCACTACAGCTTTGCCTTTTCCAGAATGTCCTATAAATGGAATCATGTCGGCCAGGCATGGTGGCTCATTCTTGTAATCCCAGCACTTTTAGGAGGCCAAGGTGGGCGGATCACCTGAGGTCAGGAGTTTGAGACCAGCCCAGCCACATGGAGAAACCCCATCTCTACTAAAAATACAAAAATTATTTGTGTTTTGTGTGTGGTGTGTGCACCTGTAATCCCAGCTACTCAGGAGGCTGAGTCAGGAGAATTGCTAGAACCTGGGAGGCAGAGGTTGCAGTGAACCAAGATTGCACCATTGCACTCCAGCCTGGGCAACAGAGTGAGATTCTATCTCAAGAAATAAAATAAAAATAAAAATAAAAATGGGATCATGTATGTGACCTTTTGACAGTGGCTTTTCTCACTCAGCATACCTTTGAGATTCATTCATATCTTGTCGGTAGTTTGTTCCTTTTTCTTGGCATGTGGTTCCCTTGAATACTATCCCATGTGTGGATGGGCCACAGTCCCTATCCATTCACTCATTGAAGGACATCTTGGTTGCTTCCACTTTTTAGCAGTTTTGAATAAAGCATTCATCTCCATATAGGTTTGAACATAAATTTTCAGGTGAATGTAAGTTTTCATTTTTTTTTTTTTTTTTTTTTTTTGAGACGGAGTCTCGCTCTGTTGCCGGGGCTGGAGTGCAGTGGCCGGATCTCAGCTCACTGCAAGCTCCGCCTCCCGGGTTTACGCCATTCTCCTGCCTCAGCCTCCCGAGTAGCTGGGACTACAGGCGCCGGCCACCTCACCCGGCTAGTGTTTTTTGTATTTTTTTAGTAGAGACGGGGTTTCACCGTGTTAGCCAGGATGGTCTCGATCTCCTGACCTCGTGATCCACCCGTCTCGGCCTCCCAAAGTGCTGGGATTACAGGCTTGAGCCACCGCACCCGGCCGTTTTTTTTTTTTTTTTGAGTCAGAGTTTCACTCTTGTCACCCAGGCTGGAGTGCAGTAGCACAACCTTGGCTCACTGCAACCTCTGCCTCCCAGGTTCAAACAATTATCCTGCCTCAGTCTCCCCAGTAGGTAGGATTACAGGTGTGCATCACCACACCCAGCTAATTTTTGTATTTTTAGTAGAAATGGGGTTTCACCGTGTTGGCCAGGCTGGTCTCAAACTCCTGACCTCAGGTGATCCTCCCGCCTCGGCCTCCCCAAGTGCTGGGATTACAGGTGTGGCATGAGCCATGAGCCACCATGCCTGGCCACCATCCATGTGTTTTCTTTGGTGAAATGTCAAGATATTTTGCTAATTTTTAAAATGGGATTATTTTCTTATTAATAGTTCTTTATATCCTGGATATGAGTGCTTTAGCAGGTATGTAATTTGCAAATAATTTTCTCTTAGTCTGTGCCATATCTTCTATTTCTCTTAACATTGTTTTTCACAGAACAAAAGTTCTTAATTTTGAAAAAGTCCAATTTATCAAATTTTTTTCTTAAATTGATCAGGCCTTTGGTGCTGTATCTAACTCATTGCCAAACCCAAAGTCATACAGGTTTTCTTTGGTTTTATTCTAAAAGGTTTATAGTTTTTTATGTTTAGGTCTGTGGTCCATTTTGAGTTAGTTTTGATATAAGGTGTGAGGTATGTGTTGAGATCTCTTCTTTTGCTTATGAGTATAAAATTATTCTGACATTATTTGTCACAAAGACTGTAGAATTGCTTTTTGTACTCTTGTGAAACAATTGAGTATATTTGTAGGGGCTTATTTTCGAGTTCTCTGTTCTGTTCCATTAACCTGTGTTTTTATCCTTTCACAAATTCCATCCTGTCTTAATTACTGTGCTTGTATAGGAAATCTTGAAATCAAGTAATGTGAGTCCTTTTATGTTTAAACTATTTGGAAGATAAATGTGCCTCTTTCATAGGCAGCATATAGCTGGGTTGCTTTATATTTTCCATTTCTGTTCTTTTGCTTCATTATAAATTTCTTCTGGTCTGTCTTCCAATTCACTTATTCCCTCTTCATCTTTTTCTACTCTACTCTTAAGCCCTTCCATTGACTTCTTAACTTTACTTACTATGCACTTTATCTCTAGGAGTTATATTTCATTCTTTTTCAAATCCGCTTATTCATTTGTATAGTCTTCTGATTCTTTTTCATACTTTCATTAGCATCTTTTATTTCTTTGAATATATTAAATGTATTTATTTTATATTCTGTGCTGACAGTTCAAATATCTCAAGTCTTTTATACCTCTCCTGTCTTTTTTAAAAATTAGATTTCTCAGGCCAGGTAAGGTGGCTCACGCCTGTAATCCCAGCACTTTGGGAGGCTGAGGCGGGCGGATCACCTGAGGTCAGGAGTTCAAGACCAGCCTGACCAACATGGCAAAACCCCATCTCTACTGAAAATATAAAAGTTACCTGGGCGTCGTGGCGTGTGCCTGTAATCTCAGCTATTCGGGAGGCTGAGGAAGGAGAATCACTTGAACCCGGGAGGCAGAGGTTGCAGTGAGCCAAGATCGCATCATTGCGTTCCAGCCTGGGCAACAGAGTAAGACTCCCATCTCAAAATAAATAAGTAAATAAATAGATTTCTTTTATTTTTTATTTTATTTATTTATTTATTTTTTGAGATGGAGTATCACTCTTGTTGCCTAGGCTGCAGTGCAGTGGCACGATCTCAGCTCTCTGCAACCTCCGCCTCCCGGGTTCAAGTGATTCTCCTGTCTCAGCCTCCTGAGTAGCTGGGAATACAGGTGCATGCCACCATGCCCAGCTAATTTTTGCACTTTTAGTAGAGACAGAGTTTCCCTGTGTTGGCCAGGCTGGTCTCGAACTCCTGACCTCAGGTGATCCGCCCGCCTCAGCCTCCCAAAATGTTGGGATTGCAGGCATGAGCCACCGCACCCAGCCAATTTTTTTTTTAATGTGTGCATTCTGGTTTCTCTTTTACTCTGTACTCATTTTTCTTGAACCTTTATTTGTGAGAATTATTTGGATCTCTTTCTCTAAATAGAATTTGCATTTGATTCTGCTGGATGCCTGAATGCACGTCACCCTCAAAAACACTTTAGAACTCTGTGCTTAAGGTTTTTGCAAAACACATCTATACTGGAGTTCAGCCCATACACCCATACAAATCTAGCTTGTTATAATTCTCAGGGACAATTTCTGACCTCTTTGTGTAACACTAACATTTGAAGCAAGCAATTAATTTTCTTTGATTTTTATTTTTCATTGACCCACACACAGAGTACTCCTTGTGTTCCAGCTTTATGAGGGAAAATAACCTATTAGTCCTCTATGCTTGGGCTTGTTCTAAGCCTTTCTTCTTTCTTCTATGTTCCTTGTAACTGTTGGGACAGGAATGTTCAAATTTACCTGAATCCAAATGGAGGCTGACCTCTGCTTACCTCTCACGTTTTCCACTTTCCCTTTTAAAGAGGACAGGACCTTTCCCACCGCTCCCACTCCCACTTCCTCTCTTATATTCCTGAACTTTCATCCCTGAGAAAACACACTCTGTTTCCATGCCTTTGCTCATGGTGCTGCCTTGAGAGTGTCCTTTTCCTCATCCCCCTCTGTGACCAGGACTTTCTAAAGACCCTTCATAAGCCTTACTTCTTTATAGCACCTGAGCCGGTGTTGTCAAATCCAGTGTTTTTATCCCTGTTTTGTCTCTATATTCTGTAAATGCTAGTTTCATAGTCCTGTAACCTTATTCACTCTGGCCTGAAGGGTACTTGAGAACATGATATGTTTCTACTCGTTTTTAAATTTCTGATACCTGTTATGGTTCCTGGAATCTTTTTTTCTTTTCTTTTTTGTTTTTTTTTGAGATGGAATCTTGCTCTATTGTCCAGGCTGGAGTGCAGTGGCGCAATCTTGGCTCACTGCAGCCTCCACCTCCAGGGTTCAAGGGATTCTCCCGTCTCAGCCTCCCGAGTAGCTGGGATTACAGGCATGCACCACCACGCTTGGCTAATTTTGTGTTTTTAATAGGATGGGGTTTCACCATGTTGACCAGGCTGGTCTCCAACTCCTGACCTCAGGTGATCCACCCGCCTCAGCCTCCCAAAGTGCTGGAATTTCAGGAGTGAGCCACCGTACCCAGATAGTTCCTGGAATCTTAATTGCTCAATATGTGTGTTTTGGAAGATATCTAAAATAGCTGGCCAGTTCTTACCTGGGAGCAGAATCACTCCCAGAGGAAAGAGAGTGGGTTTTGGTTTGTTTTGTTATTTATTTATTTGAGATGGAGTCTCACTCTGTTGCCCAGGCTGGAGTGCAGGGGTGCAGTCCTGGCTCACTGCAACCTCCATCTCCCAGGTTTAAGTGATTCTTCTGCCTCAGTCTCCCTAGTAGCTGGGATTACAGGCGCCCGCCACCATGCCCAGCTAAGGATGTGTGTGTGTGTGTGTATTTTTAGTAGAGATGGAATTTCACCATGTTGGCCAGGCTGGTCTTGAACCCCTGGCCTCAGGTGATCCACCCACCTCAGCCTCCCAAAGTGCTGGGATTACAGGCGTGAATTACCATGCCCGGCCAGTGACTGAGAGATTTTACTGTCATTAGCAGACAGAGGCCAGGCATGCTGCAGGGCTTAACTGCATGGGACAATGTTGCTTAGCTAAAATTGGTTCTCAAATACCAGTGGCACCTTTGAGAACCACTGTATTGTTTAAAGACAACCTATTCTGGTTTCTTGTTCAGTAGATAGGTAGATGGATGAATGAATTCACAATGATAAATATTTTTAAGCTGGGTGCGGTGGCTCATGCCTGTAATCCCAGCACTTTGGGAGTCCGAGGCGGGCAGATCACGAGGTTAGGTGTTCAAGACCAGCCTGGCCAACATGGTGAAACCCCGTCTGTACTGAAAATACAAAAATTAACTGGGCGTGGTGGCGCGCGCCTGTAATCCCAGCTACTCAGGAGGATGAGGCAGGAGAATCGTTTAAACCTGGGAGGCAGAGGTTGCAGTGAGCCGAGATCACACCATTGTACTCCAGTCTGGGCAACAGCGTGAGACTCTGCCTCTAAAAATATATATATTTTTTTAGACATTTCTTGCTCAAAGCATAATTCAAGATTATTTTATATTATGTTATATTATATTATATTATATTATATTATATTATATTATATTGTATTAGTTATTCATTATTGTATAACAAATTATCCCAACCCTCAGAGGCTGAAAACAGCAAACATTGATCTCACAGTTTCTGGGCTTAGGAATCTGCCAGGTGCTTCCCAGTTGGTTTCAGTTGAGGGTCTCACATGGTGCAGTGATGAAGGTGTTGAGAAGGGCTGCTGTCATCGCAGGGTGCAGCGAGGAAGGAGCTAGCTCCTCCAGGCTCACTCAGTGACTGTTGGGGAGCCTCAGTTCCATGGCACATGAGCTTCCACATGGCGACCTTACAACACAGCAGCCAGACTCCTCCAGAGAGAGAGAGTGCCCAGGATAGAAGTTGCATTTCTTTCTAACCTAGTCTTGGAAGTGGCATCTCATCATTGTTCCCCTATTCTGTTCAGGAGAATGAGTCAGCTGAGTCCAGCCCACAGTCAAGAGGGGAGGATCACACAAAAGCATGAATACCAGAGTCAGAGGTCACTGGGGCCATCTTGGAGGCCGCCTACCACAAATACAGAAGGAAGTATTTTACAAGACCAAGTGAGAACCACTTCAGGTTTAACAGGGATTGTGCTTTTCCAGATATCATTTGAGGATGTGGCGGTGGATTTCACGTTGGAGGAATGGCAGCTACTTAATCCTACTCAGAAGAACTTGTACAGAGATGTGATGTTGGAGAACTATAGCAATCTGATTTTCTTGGGTAAGAACATTCTTCTTCTTGAGTAAGAACATTCTTATGTAACTTACTGTATGGCCAGTAACTGTTTGGCCTGTGAGGAGTTTGTTGATTTTGGACGTAAGTTTTACATGTCAAAGATTATTTGACTTTTATACTAAATTGAAAGATTTTCATTCACTTGCTTTATTTCACAGCCTTTGTAATAAAACATTCTTCATATTTAAGACTCTTAGCCCAAGCAGTTAGGTCCAAGTCCTCTGTGTTTCCAATCGACAGGTTATCAAATTCTCAAACCTGATGCAATTTTCAAACTGGAACAACAAGATCCATGGATAATAGGTCAAGAAATCCTAAATCAAAACTTTTCAGGTGAGGAATAATCAGGTTTATGAGATACAGTGAACATTTAATCTCTGGTTTTTGATGACAGGTGGGCACTTTTAAAATGTTGTTTAAAACTATTTAAAGTTCCTGAATCTTTTTTTTTTTTTTTGAGATGGAGTCTCGCTCTGCCGCCCAGGCTGGAGTGCAGTGGCCGGATCTCAGCTCACTGCAAGCTCCGACTCCCGGGTTCACGCCATTCTCCTGCCTCAGCCTCCCAAGTAGCTGGGACTACAGGCGCCCGCCATGTCGCCCGGCTAGTTTTTTGTATTTTTAGTAGAGACGGGGTTTCGCCATGTTAGCCAGGATGGTCTCGATCTCCTGACCTTGTGATCCGCCCGTCTCGGCCTCCCAAAGTGCTGGGATTACAGGCTTGAGCCACCACGCCCGGCTAAAGTTCCTGAATCTTTAGAATTCACTCAAGATTGGTGACATGAGTTCTTCATGATTTTTAATGGATGTGCTCCATAACGTGTTCTCCACATCGGGATGTGTCTTTTCTCTATGGAGTTTATGATGAAATGTATCCCTCTTATTCAGTGGCACAGATTAGTGGCCATTTAGAACCCCACTTTCTTGGTTAAGGCTCTCTTTATGAATTCATAGTTTTTTTCTTCTTTTAGATAACACTGATTGCCTTTGCGTTTATTTAAACTTAAACTTTTAATTTATTATTTTTCTTCTCTTCCTGTAATTTGATATATTTCTGTTTTAAAACCACAGAGAATAGAAGATGAACCCACTGATACAGAATGAAGATCTAGGCCGGGCGCAGTAGCTCATGCCTGTAATCCTCATGCTTTGGAGGTTGGGGAGAGGGCAAGGCACGATAGTCACGTAAGGCCAGGAGTTTGAGACCAACCTGGGCAACAAAGCAAGACCCCATGTCTACTACTACTACTACTACTACTACTAATAATAATAATAATAATAATAATAACTTAGCCAAATATGCTGGTGTGCGCCTCTAGTGCCAGCTACTTGGGTGGCTGAGGTGGGAGGATTGCTTGAGCCCAGGAGCTGGAAGCTGCAGTGAGCCACGGATGTGCTAGGCAACAGAGTGAGACCCTGTCTCTAAAAACAAAAGCACATAAAAAAACCCAATACTTTAAACATAGTAAGGAGATTTTGCTTCTTACCTTCCTCTGTACAGACTAAGGATTTTCAAGTCAGTTCCCAGTGCATTTTTCTGGTACATTTGATGTTTAACTTCTCTAAAGCTTCTCTCCCATCCCATCACATAGTCAGGTGGGTTTAAGTACCCGTTACCTTTATGTTGAAGAACCTCGTGGTATGAGAACATCTTATCTCTCCATTTATTTTTCTGTGCCCAGAAGTCATTATTAACTCCATTTCGGCTAGATTCTTCCTCACTGCTCTTCTGAAATTTTTCTCTGCATCTGTGCGTTTGATTATGGTACAGTTTCCCCAGGTAGACTTCACTTTCAGCTCTTTTCTTCAACTCCAGTGAATGTTCCTCGACTCACAGCTTTTTCTGAAATCTCTACCCATGTGGCATCTATAATATAGTAACTCAGGCCTGATAAGACATTGTCTGAAATTCCTAAAACAACTAGGTCCTAAGATTTTTCCCCCATGAAGAGAGATGGCCAGTAGCGTAGTCTGTGCTCTCTGTGGAATTTGTGGTAGGTACTTATTTGATTTTTAAAAATCGGTTATTATGGAGCCAAATAAAGAAAAGTCTTGTTTGTCAGATGTTTCTTCAGTAGAAAAGTTTCCATCTAAGAATCTACCTTGGGAAATATTTATTTTTAATTTTTTTTTAGATAAGGTCTCCCTTTGTCACCCAGGCTGAAGTATAGTGGCACAGTCACAACTCACTGCAGCCTTGACCTGTCTGGACTCATGAGCTCCTTCCACTTCAGCCTCCCCAGTAGCTCCGACTACCACCACACCCAGCTAATTTTAAAAATTTTGGCTTTTTTGGAGAGACAGGATCTCACTATGTTGCCCAGGCTGGTCTCAAACTCTGGGCTCAAGTGATCCTCTGCTTTGGCTTCCCAAAGTGCTAGGATTACAGGAGTGAGCCAGAATGCACAGCAGGGAAATATTTCAGGTTGCAGATGTCTAGGAACCATTCCCATTGTTTTTTAGGTCTGAGTATGTGCAGTTTGGAAAAGCTGTAAAGATAGATATTATGTTCCCCTATTAATTTAGACCCACTTCTCATGTGGAATGAGAGGAACTGAAAAGAAATGAGTCATGAAATAACTTTGTAGGATTTTAATTAATTAATTAATTTATTTATTTATTTATTTTTTTTTTTTTTTTGAGATGGAGTCTCACTCTGTCGCCCGGGCTGGAGTGCAGTGGCCGGATCTCGGCTCACTGCAAGCTCCACCTCCTGGGTTCACGCCATCCTCCTGCCTCAGCCTCCCGAGTAGCTAGGACCACAGGCACCCGCCACCTTGCCCGGCTAGTTTTTGTATTTTTTAGTAGAGACGGGGTTTCACAGTGTTAGCCAGGATGGTCTCGATCTCCTGACCTCGTGATCCGCCCGTCTCGGCCTCCCAAAGTGCTGGGATTACAGGCTTGAGCCACCGCGCCCGGCCAAGGATTTTAATTTAGAAGACAATATAAAACCATAAAATATTCAGCAATTCAGTATTTGAACATGAAGCATTTGTGTTAAAGTGCAAAATTAATTCTCAAGATTAATGATACTGAAAGGAACTACTTTAGAAGCTCAATGATAAGCGAATACTATTTATCCTACCTATATTGAGGGCGTGTTATGTGCTATGCAGTGGGGATACATTAGTGAAAAAGGCAAACCTGTTCCCTACCCTCATACAGTTTACATTCTACTGGAAGAGATATGAGTAAAAGGATTACCTATTTGATAAGTACTATGAAGGAAAGAAAGAGCCAGGCGCGGGGGCTCAAGCCTGTAATCCCAGCACTTTGGGAGGCCGAGACGGGCGGATCACGAGGTCAGGAGATTGAGACCATCCTGGCTAACGTGGTGAAACGCCGTCTCTACTAAAAAAATACACAAAACTAGCTGAGCGAGGTGGCGGGCGCCTGTAGTCCCAGCTACTCTGGAGGCTGAGGCAGGAGAATGGCGTAAACCCGGGAGGCAGAACTTGCAGTGAGCTGAGATCCGGTCACTGCACTCCAGCCTGGGCGACAGAGCGAGACTCCGTCTCAAAAAAAAAAAAAAAGAAAGAGAGAAAGAGGGTATTTGTTTGTGTGCCATCAAAATGACATTTTAGTGGGCATGATATGGTGGCTTATGCCTGTAATCCCAGTGCTTTGGGAGGCCAAGACAGGAGTATTGCTTGAGGCCAGGAGTTGAAGGCCAGCCTGGGCAACATAGCAAGACCCCATCTCTGCAAGAAGAATATGAAAAATTAGCCAGGCATGCTGGCACACACCAACAGTCTCAGCTACTTGTGTGACTGAGGCAGAAGGATCACTTCAGCCTGGGAGTTTGCAGCTGCAGTGAGGTATGATGACCCTACCTCTTCATTCCTTGGGCAACACAGTAATATCCTGACTAAAAAATCGCAAAAGACTACTTTTAAGTCTATACATAAACTACTTTATTATTGTTTACCATTTAATTCATTAATTTGGATAGACTTTTTTTTTTGAGACGAAGTCTCACTCTGTCACCAGGCTGGAGTGCAGTGGTGCAATCTCAGCTCACTGCAACCTCCGCCTCCCAGGTTCAAGCAATTCTCCTGCCTCAGCCTCCCGAATAGCTGGGATTACCGGTGTGCTCCACCACGCCTGGCTCATTTTTGTATTTTTAGTAGAGACGGGATTTCGCCATGTTGATCAGGCTGGTCTTGATCCCTTGACCTCGTAATCTGCCTGCCTCAGCCTCCCAAAGTGCTAGGATTGCAGGCGTGAGCCACCACGCCTGGCCTGGATAGACATATTTTTAATCCCATCTTGATTTGATTTTAATTTAAAATTATTGTTTTCCTTTGTTCTCACATCTTATAAAACAATTTTCTGTCAACTCTTCAACTGGATCTCACACTTGTCTACATGACTCTTGCTTTTGATCTTCAAACGTCTTTGCATAGTCTTTTTCATCTCAATGAATAGTATTATCATATTTATTTATGCCTGAAACACTGAGTATTTCTTTCTTTCTTTTTTTTTTTTTTTTGAGAAGGAGTCTCTCTGTGTTGCCAGGCTGGAGTGCGGTGGCGCGATCTCAGCTCACTGCAACCTCTGACTCCCTGGTTCAAGTGATTCTCCTGCCTCAGCCTCCCGAGTAGCTGGGATTACAGGCATGCGCCACCACACCCAGCTAATTTTGTATTTTTAGTAGAGATGGGGTTTCACCATGTTGGCCAGGATGGTCTCGATCTCCTGATCTCATGATTCGCCCATCTTGACCTCCAAAATTGCTGGGATTACAGGCATGAGCCACTGCACCTGACCAACATTGAGTCTTTCTTTAATTTTCCATATTAGCAGTGGTACTTCCTCTGAAATTACATTTTATTTTTGAGATGGGGTCTCAGTCACCCAGGCTGATGTGCAGTGGCTCACTCTCAGCTCACACAACCTCCGCCTCCCAGGCTCAAGTGATCCTCCCATCTCAGCCTCCCAAGTAGCTGGGATTACAGGCGTGCACCACCACACCCGGCTAATTTTTGTATTTGGGTAGAGATGGGGTTTCGATATGTTGGCCAGGCTGGTCTTAAACTCCTGGGGTCAAGTGATCCACCCACCTCAGCCTCCTAAAGTGCTGGGATTCCAGGCATCAGTCACCACAGCCAGCCTGCTTCATCTCAAATTCTGATGTCTGAAAATTAGATGAGGCTTTTTGCCCCAAGAAAAGAGTAGTTTTTTGGGTTTTTTTTGTTTGTTTGTTGTTTGTTTTGAGCCTCTGTCTCACTCTGTCCTCTGGGGTGGAGTGCAGTGATGCAGTTACGGCTCACTGCAACCTCAACCTCTCAGGCTATAGTGATCCACCCCCTCTGCCTCACAGGTAACTGGGACTTAAGGTGTGCACCACCACACATGGCTAATTTTAGAAAAAAAAAATTTGTAGAGACAGGTTCTCTGTATGTTGCCCGGGCTGGTCTCAAACTCCTGGGCTGAAGACAAGCAGTCCTCCCACCTCAGCCTCCCAAAGTGCTGGGATTGTAGGTGTGAGCTGCCACCAGGCTCAGCCTCGTTTTATATTTGAGACCATGCCAGATCTTTTCATCTTGCAGAGTACTTCCTGAGAATATTACCCCACAATTGCTAGTAAAGAATATCATCAAAAAGTCAATAAACTTTTAAAATATGTAATAAATGGTCTTGTAGAAATCACAAACAATTGTACTTATTGGATGAAAATATCTGTCCTACTATTATACAAAAAATTATTATGGTTAGGAGTAATTTCCAATGATAGCATTACATATAGGTACAATATATACTTTATAGATTCAATTATAGGTCCAATTAAGGGAGGATGAATGTGAAGAAGTTAAATAAAAGTGTTGATGCTGAGCTCTGGAGAACTCTTAGATAATTACAAAAGGAAGTTTTACTGATGATGGTGAAGTTATTGACATCAGTGATTTAAGTAATGATCCTGAATAAGAATATTTTATAGGCCAGGCACGGTGGCTCAAGCCTGTGAATCCCAGCACTCTGGGAGGCCGAGACGGGCGGATCACGAGGTCAGGAGATCGAGACCATCCTGGCTATCATGGTAAAACCCCATCTCTACTAAAAAATACAAAAAAAAAAAAAACTAGCTGGGCGAGGTGGTGGGTGCCTATAGTCCCAGCTACTCGGGAGGCTGAGGCAGGAGAATGGCATAAACCCAGGAGGCAGAGCTTGCAGTGAGCTGAGATCCGGCCACTGCACTCCAGCCTGGGCGACAGAGTGAGACTCTGTCTCAAAAAAAAAAAAAAAAAATTTTATAAATGCAACAATAGTACAAAAATTTAATGTTTCTTATCTTTCAGGTGTAAAGTTGGTATTGTACATTTATTCTGCATTATATCCCTTTTTCTATTATACTATTCAACAACGTATACTGATGTTGCATTTTTATGTTTTTATTAATCACATTCTTAACTATATTGTGAAGCTTTGTAATGGTGTTGTACTTACCTCTTTTCTTCTCTGATCTTTTCATGCTAACTTCTGGACACATGGTAGATAATCGTAGATTATTTTCAAAAAAGTAAACTAATCACCTCAGTATTTGATTGGAAATTGCTCCAGGCTTTTTCATCTCATGATCACTGTTCTTTAAGTATATTTAATATTTCCTCATTTAAAAGTTAATGTATTTGACCAGGCGTGGTGGCTCACACCTGTAATCCCAGCACTTTGGGAGGCCAACACGGGTGGATCATAAGATCACGAGATCGAGACCATCCTGGCCAACCTGGTGAAACCCTATCTCTCCTAAAAATACAAAAAATAGCCAGGTGTGGTGGTGCAAACCTGTAGTCCCAGATACTCAGGAAGCTGAGGCAGGAGAATCGCTTGAACCCGGGAAGTGGAGGTTGCAGTGACCTGAGATCATGCCACTGCAATCCAGCCTAGCGACAGAGCAAGACTCCCTCTCAAAAAAATAAAAATAAATAAGGCCAGGCGCAGCGGCTCATGCCTGTAATCCCAACACTTTGGGAGGCCGAGGTGGGTGGATCACAAGGTCAAGAGATTGAGACCATCCTGGGCAACATGGTGAAACCCCGTCTCTACTAAAAATACAAAAATTTGCTGGGTGTCGTGGTGCATGCCTGTAGTCCCAGCTACTTGGGAGGCGGAGGCAGGAGAATTGCTTGAACCCAGGAGGCAGAGGTTGTAGTGAGCTGAGATCACACCACTGTACTCCAGCCTGGTGACCGCATGAGGCTCCGTCTCAAAAACATAAATAAATAAATAATAAAAATAAAAGTTCAGGCTGGGCGCGGTGGCTCACGCCTGTAATCCCAGCACTCTGGGAGGCCGAGGTGGGCGGATCACAAGGTCAGGAGATTGAGACCATCCTGGCTAACGCGGTGAAACCCCGTCTCTATAAAAATACAAAAAATTAGCCGGGCGCGGTGACGGGCACCTGTAGTCCCAGCTACTTGGGAGGCTGAGGCAGGAGAATGGCGTTAACCCGGGGCAGCGGAGCTTGCAGTGAGCCAAGATCGTGCCACTGCACTCCAGCCTGGGCAACAGAGCAAGACTCCGTCTCAAAAAAATAAATAAATAAATAAATAAAAGTTCGTGTATTTAAACATTTGTAATTTAAAAATTGGCTGGGCGCAGTGGTTCACACCTGTAATCCCAGCACTTTGGGAGGCCGAGACGGGAGGATCACAAGGTCAGGAGATTGAGACCATCCTGGCTAACACGGTGAAACCTCATCTCTACTAAAAATGCAAAAAATTAGCCGGGTGCGGTGGCGGGCGCCTGTAGTCCCAGCTACACGGGAGGCTGAGGCAGGAGAATGGCATGAACCTGGGAGGCGGAACTTGCAGTGAGCCAAGATTACGCCACTGCACTCCAGCCTGGGCAACAGAGCAAGACTCCATCTCAAAAAAAAAAAAAATTAATAAAAAAATAAAAATTAATTTTCATTTCTGTTAAAATTGTCAATGCCCAATAAGTACACATTATTTGAGAGATTTTTTAAAAACTAGGATTATGGCCCAATTTCAGAAGGTTTATATGATAAGCATAATAATTGAAGGAATTACACAGTATGGTTCATTTTTTTCTCTTTTTAGAAGTCTGGCTAGATAATCCCAAAACGTGGCTCCGAGATAATCAAGACAACTTTAAAAGTATGGAGAGAGGCCATAAATATGATGTTTTTGGAAAAATATTTAATTCAAGCATAAACGTTATTCATGTAGGAATGAGATCCCATAAATGTGGCACAGGAGAAAAAAGTTTGAAACGTCCTTTTGATTTGCTTATTCCAAGAAATAACTGTGAAAGAAAGAAAATTGATGAGCTCAATAATAAATTATTATTCTGTATCAAACCTGACAGAACCCATGGTGGAATAAAATACTGTGATTGCAATACATGTAGAAAACCCAGCAACAAAGAGCCATGGCTCACTGCTAATCATACGCACACAGGAGTCTATTTATGCATGGAATGTGGCAGATTTTTTAACAAGAAGTCACAACTTGTTATACACCAGAGAACTCATACAGGAGAGAAGCCCTATCAATGCAGTGAGTGTGGAAAAGCCTTCTCACAGAAGTCACTGCTCACTATTCATCAAAGAACTCACTCAGGAGGAAAACCGTATGGGTGCAGTGAATGTCAGAAAGCTTTTAGTAGGAAGTCACTCCTCATTTTACATCAGAGAATTCACACTGGAGAGAAGCCGTATGGATGCAGTGAATGTGGAAAAGCCTTCAGTAGGAAGTCGCAGCTTAAAAGACATCAGGTAACTCACACAATAGAGAAACCCTATAGTTGCAGCGAGTGCGGGAAAGCATTCTCGCAGAAATTAAAACTCATCACACATCAGAGAACGCACACAGGAGAGAAACCCTATACGTGTAGTCACTGTGGAAAATCCTTCTTTTGGAAGTCGCAGCTTATTACTCATCAGAGGACCCACACAGGGAAGAAACCTTATGCATGTAGTGAGTGTCAAAAAGCCTTCAGCAGGAACTCACTTCTCATTAGGCATCAGAGGATTCATACAGGAGAGAAGCCCTACGAATGCAATGAATGTGGTGAAGCCTTCATCAGAAAACCACAACTGATTAAACATCAGATAACTCACACAGGAGAGAAGAACTATCGATGCAGTGATTGTGAAGAGGCCTTCTTTAAGAAGTCAGAGTTAATAAGACATCAAAAAATTCACTTAGGAGAGAAACCATATGGATGCATTCAATGTGGGAAAACCTTCTTTGGGAAGTCCCAGCTCCTAACGCATCACAGAACACACACTGGAGAGAAGCCTTATGAATGCAGTGAGTGTGGGAAGGCCTTCACCCAGAAGTCAAGTCTGATATCACATCAGAGAACACATACAGGTGAGAAACCCTATGAATGCAGTGAATGCAGGAAAACCTTCAGCGAGAAGTCAAGTCTCATTCATCACCAGAGAACTCATACTGGAGAAAAGCCTTTTGAATGTAGTGAATGTAGGAAAGCTTTTGCTTGGAAGCCACAGCTTCTTAGGCATCAGAGAATTCATACAGGGGAGAAACCCTATGAATGCAATGAATGTGGGAAAGCATTTGTTCAGAAAGTGCAGCTCATTAAGCATCAAAGAAATCACACGGGAGAGAAAACCTATGGATGCAATGATTGTGCAAAAGCTTTCTTTGAGAAGGCACAGCTCATTATACATCAGAGAATTCATACAGGAGAGAGACCATATAAATGTGGTGAATGTGGAAAGTCTTTCACGAGAAAGTCACACCTTATGAGGCATCAGAGGATTCATACAGGAGATAAATACTATGGATGCAATGAGTGTGGGACCACCTTCAACAGGAAGTCGCAGCTTATGATACATCAGAGAAATCATATAATATAAAAATCATAAGTTTGGCGAATTCAGAAAGGTTGCTATCAAATGTCATACTTTCTAACACTTTTGAGGATGAATAAGGGAGAGAAACCCTATTGAGGCAGTGACTGTTGAAAAAGCTTGAATTGAGGAGTCAAGAGTCACTATGCAGAATTTAAAAAGGAGAGTTTTTAAAAAGTAAACAATGTAAAAAATGTCATCTCCCAGAAGACACTACTCATTACATATTGGATGACTCATTGAGATGAAAACCTTATTAGTGTTGTGATAGTACAGAAGCTTTTAGTCAAAAGTCAGCTTATTAAATGTTTAGCATACCTAAACAGGAAGAAAATTATATTGTTATAACAAGCAAGTGAAAGATTTCAAGAAAGGACAACTCACTGTGCACCTGAGAATCCTCAATACCTACAGAGGTTCATACTGACGAGTAGTCTCAATAATGTAAAGAATTTGACAAGCGTGATGCTATTGAAATAGTTCTGTAAGGAAGTGGTGCTCTGTATGTATAAATTATTATAAAAAGCAGTCAATTGTAAGTGTTAGGTGTGTTTACTTAGATGTGAAGAGTTCTGCTTTCTGCTGTGATGGAATAACAACAGTCAGATTTCCTTTCCTGCCTTAAACAACTAGAAACTGTCCAATACATATAATATATAATGGTTTTTAGACATAGGACAAGCACAGTAGATTTTCTCTCCTGCCTTAAACAACTAGAAACTGTCCAATACATGTAATATATAACGGTTTTTAGACATAGGACGAGCACAGTAGATTTTCTCTCCTGCCTTAAACAACTAGAAGCTGTCCAATATATGTAATATATAACGGTTTTTAGACATAGGACAAGCACAGGTTTGTGATCCTCAGGAGACTGTAGACAGAGTGAGGTGAGCACCAAGGTTTCTCAGCCTGCCCCTCATGGCAGTTACTAGGCTGTGGTTCAGGGAAGGGAAACAGTAAATCTTGCTGAATTGAAGAGACAGGATTGGCAGTTGGGGAGGCCACAGCAGCTAGAATTTGCAGGGGAAAGTACTGGAGAGATGGGATCTTCCTAGAGACAGGGCTCAAGAAGTCTGCAGAGAGTGCCCTGAGTCCTTTGGCTTAGTACTGACTTGGCACTGAGGCCAGGAAAAGAAGCACTGGAAAGGAACAGGCTGAACAATTCCTGGAACTCATGCAGGGCTGGGAATAGTTTATGTTCTCAGCAGCCAGAGTGGAAACAGATTCTAACACATGGAGCATCCGGTAGAATTCTCAGAGGGTTTTGTTTTAGTAGTGAGGCTACTTAGCTCTAGATTAAAAAGCTACTCTGGACCTGTAGTGTCCGGCATCCCAAAAAAAACTTATCTGGCATGCAAGGAAGCAATAAAGTATGACTTATAACCAGGAGAAAAATCAATAGAAACCCAGAAAAGACAGAGGTGATGGAATTAGTAGACAAGGGTATTAAAAGAGCTATTGTAAATATAAAGTAGAGGAAAACAATACCCCCACATAGGCAAGAAGTTGATGAAACCTGAGGTATAAGAGATACTTTTAATGGCCAAAATAGAACTAGGGATGAAAACACCTTCTGATTTTGTTAAAATCCCAGGTGGAGAGATTAGATAAAGAAAAAGAAAAAAAAATCAATGAACTTGAAGAGTAAGAATAAAAACTACCAAAATGTTATACAGAGAGACAAAAAGACTTAAAGAGAATAGGAAAACAGTTACAGTGGTGTAATATATGTGTAACTGGAGTCCCAGAAGGAGAGGAGAAAATGAAGAGGCAGGAAGAAGTATTTGAATAAATATTGGCTAAAGTTTTTCCAAATCTGATGAAAACAATACCCCCACATATTCAAGAAGTTCAAATGACCTGAAGTAGAATAAACATAATTTATTTCACAGCAGTGCACCTCAGAGTCACATTCAAGAAAAGCACTGATAAACAGAATAATTTTAAAACACCTTGAGAAAAAAAGATAATACATACACAGGAACAAAGAATGGCAGCAAATTTATGGTGAGAACTATGCAAGCTATAAAACAATGGAGTATTATCTCTAAATTCCTGAATGAAATAAACAACAAACCCTGCAACCTAGAATTCTGTTTCCATCAAAAACGTTTTCAAAAATGAAGGCAAAATAAAGACTGTTTCAGACAAACTAAATCAAAGATAATTTTATTACCTGTAGACCTGTCTTCAGGAAATATGAAAGGAAGTTTGAGGGCAGCAGGAAAATAATACAAAACTTAAGTTTGGGTCTGTACAAAGGAATGAAGTTCTGAAAATGGTGAATATGTGGGTAAATATAACAGATATTTCTCTCTTTTTAAAATATTTTTAAAAGGGAATTGGCTGCTTAAAGCCAAAGTAATGATAACATATTTGGAGTTTATTTAGAAGTAAAGTGTGAAGATGATAACACTTAAGTGTGAATTGTTAAACAGAGTTGAGTAGACTGCATCATCTGAGTCAGAAGCCTGTTCCTTCCGGGCTCAGGGTAACTTGAATTTGTACCAGGCACATGACAGAAAGTGTATGGATTGTGGATCTGCATGTGTGCTGAGTGTTCCCTATTTCTTTGATCCCTTTTCCCCCATTTTCTGCTCTGCTCCCCCCAAGACTGTGTTCTAGAGATGGGTTTCTTCATAGGTTTGAACAATGGGAGATACCAGAAAGAGATCAGATGGGAGGAGAAAAAAAGGTATTTACGACCATTCCCTTCCTCCTGCCTGGACCATGGTTTAGGTAGCTTCTGTGTTCCCATAAGGATACAGCTCCCTTTGGGAAGCCCCCGTCTATGGCTGTAGATCTCTTGGTTTCCGTTGACACCATTCCCTCTCCATGATCTTCAGACTTTACTACTGGGTGCTTCCCCAACCCACTGGTTGGGTGTCTTTAATTGTGAACACATATTTGTAAATAGTGCCTTTCTTTGTTCTTAAGTTAATATTTTAAGTGTGCCATTTATTTTCTGTGCCATCTGTTAAATGATGGGCATTTAATAAAATTGTGATAATCAGTTATCAGTACAAGTGCCTCATAGTGCATGGGCTGAAATGTCTCAAGATTCCCCACACTATGTATCAGTATTTTCTATCTGTATTTGGACAATGCAGTAGAAATTATAACAAATACAAAGTTCTTTGTGCTTTTCTGCTGCATATGTCGTAGCTCTGGAGATTGTTACCATCTGCTACAGATATAAATGGACTTGCAGTTATTACTAAGCCCCTCTTCAGTAATAGAAAGACTTATGAAGTCTTTTACTACCTCTGGGTCAGCCAAACAACCTTCAAAAAGCATCACTATTTAGGTTAAATATCCATGGACAAGAAACAAGATAATCAGTTACTGAGTGAAGAAAGACAAGAATGATATCCCACACTTCCCAGCTCTCTCAAGTGTTATGCTGTGCAATTAAAATATCCCTGTCCCATCATCTGCTATTATTTATTGTGTATAATTCATGTAATCTGTAGCCTGTGGGCAAGTCTTTACCCTTCAGTAGTCAAGATTATGTTACAGGCCGGGCGCGGTGGCTCAAGCCTGTAATCCCAGCACTTTGGGAGGCCGAGACGGGCGGATCACGAGGTCAGAAGATCGAGACCATCCTGGCTAACCGGTGAAACCCCGTCTCTACTAAAAAAAATACAAAAAACTAGCCGGGCGCGGTGGCGGGCGCCTGTAGTCCCAGCTACTCGGGAGGCTGAGGCAGGA
>NC_045443.1:130458344-130465201 GCF_002776525.5 Piliocolobus tephrosceles | reverse complement strand
ATTTCTCCTTAGGAATTTTGCCTTTCTTTATCTTCTGTCCACCAGTCATTCTCTCCGGCTGGGACACAAACCTTTGAAAGGAAGTAATTGCCATTAGGCTTCACAGCAGTGCTTTTTCCTTTCACTTGAATTTGCATTTTGACCTGCATTTTGAAGGTCTTTACACGTTTTCTATTTTGAACAATGCCAGAAGGCTTTCTTGACATTGTAGTCTGTGTTAATAAACTTGTGTATCACTCTGCTCTGGTCTTTCAGGAATTGACTAGCAAATGAAATGAATACGTTGGGACTTTGGCATAATTTGAATATAGCATTGTGAGTTGCCTGTGATTGTCTCTTCCTAATTGTGCTGTAATAACCTGTGTATGAGAATAAAATGATTTCCACCATCAAGATTCTCCCATGCCCCCCTTTATTTTGCCATAGACTGAAGGAGAAAATCCATTCTCACTCTCCTTACCTTAGAAAATTTTATTTGCCTCATGATGACTGTCTGCAGCTTAGAAGTAGATGACGTAAAATCTTGTCACTATTTCACAAGAATAAAATTCAAATCAGTTATATCCAAAGTAAGCTTTTGACTGGGAGTGGTGTCTCACACCTGTAATCCCAGTGCTTGGGGAGGCCAAATGGGGAAGATCACTTGAGCCCAGTCATTTGAGACCACCTGGACAACATAGCAAGACTCACCTCTACAAAAAAAAAATCTTAATTAGCCATTTTGGGCTGGGTGCAGTGACGCACACCTGTAATCCCAGCACTTTGTGAGGCCAACGTGGGTAGATCACCTGAGTTTAGGAGTTTGCAACCAGCCTGACTAACACGGTGAAACCCCGTCTCTACCAAATGCAAAAAAATTAGCCGGGTATGGTATCGCATGCCTGTAGTCTGAGCTACTTGGGAGGCTGAGACTGGAAAATCGCTTGTACCTGGGAGGAAGAGGTTTCAGTGAGCCGAGATCACACCATTGCACTCCAGCCTGGGCAACAAGAGCAAAACTCCATCTCAAAAAAACAAACAAAAAAAAAAAAATTAGCCATGATGGTGCATGTCTGTAATCCTAGCTACTTGGGAGGCTGAGGCAGAAGGGTCACTTGAACCCAGGAGTTCGAGGCTGCAGTGAGCCATGATCGGGCCACTGCACTCCAGCCTGGGTGACAGAGCGAAACCCTGCCTCTTTTTTTTTTTTTTTTTTGAGATGGAGTCTCGCTCTGCTGCCCAGGCTGGAGTGCTGTGGCCGGATCTCAGCTCACTGCAAGCTCCGCCTCCCGGGTTCACGCCATTCTCCTGCCTCAGCCTCCCGAGTAGCTGGGACTGCAGGCGACCACCACCTCACCCGGCTAATTTTTTGTATTTTTTTTTTTTTTTTTTTTTTTTTTTTTAGTAGAGACGGGGTTTCACCATGTTAGCCAGGATGGTCTCGATCTCCTGACCTCGTGATCCGCCCGTCTCGGCCTCCCAAAGTGCTGGGATTACAGGCTTGAGCCACCGCGCCCGGCCAAAACCCTGCCTCTTAAAAAAATAAAAATAAAGTAAGCTTTCTTCAACAAGTTTTCTTCCAATGCTATATACTCCATCACCAGATTAATTTAAATTATTTAGTATGTAGCAGATTTACTTTGAGACCAAATCTGTGAAGTTGGTGATGCTATCTAATACTTCTTTATTTTCCTTATGGGATCTTTGCAACTTAGAACATAATTATTACTAATTGTATCCAGGTCATTTAACATCATATCAGAATGCTAACATTAAGTAAACCAGGGTTCAGGCCTGTAATCCTAGCACTTTGGGAGGCTGAGGTAGTCGGATCACAAGGTTAGGAGTTTGAGACCAGCCTGGCCAATATGGTGAAACCCCGTCTCTACTAAAAAGGCAAAAATTAGCCAGGCGTAGTGGTGTGCATGTAGTCCCCGCTACTCGGGAGGCTGAGGCAAGAGAATCGCTTCAACCCAGGAGGCCGAGGTTGCAGTGAGCTGAGATCACGCTACTGCACTCCAGCCTGGGTGACAGAGCGAGACTCCATCACACACACACAAAAAAGGAACACCTGTTTTTTTTATTTAGTGATACCTAAATCTTGAAATGTGCACAGCAAAAAGAATGTAGCTATTGAGGCATTCACTGCTAAGATGAAAAGAAATGTAAGTGAAGGGACGTTTATAACTTGAAGTTCACATTAAAGAATTACTGACCAGGGCTGGGTGTGGTGGCTAACGCCTGTAATCCCAGCTCTTTGGGAGGCCAAGGTGGGCGGATCACAAGGCCAGAAGATCGAGACCATCCTGGCTAACAAGGTGAAACCCCATCTCTACTAAAAATACAAAAAATTA
This sequence comes from Piliocolobus tephrosceles, assembly GCF_002776525.5. Classification (NCBI taxonomy): domain Eukaryota; kingdom Metazoa; phylum Chordata; class Mammalia; order Primates; family Cercopithecidae; genus Piliocolobus; species Piliocolobus tephrosceles. Next base: position 130,462,868 of record NC_045443.1, on the reverse strand, counting down.
GCCGGGCGTGGTGGTGGGTGCCTGTAGTCCCAGCTACTCAAGAGGCTGAGGCAGGAGAATGGCGTGAACCAGGGAGGCAGAGCTTGCAATGAGCTGAGATCATGCCACAGCAATCTGGCCTGGGCAACAGAGCGAGACCCCATCTCAAAAAAAGAAAAAAAAAGGCATTACTGACCTACTGGCCAGATGTGGTGGCTCATGCCTGCAGTCCCAAGACTTTGGGAATCCCAGGTGGGAGGAGAGCTTAAGCCAAAGAGTTTGAGACCAGCCTGGGCAACATAGTGGGACTTTGTTCTCCACAAAAATAATTAATAAATAAAGCAAGTAAGCATTCCTATCACTAAAAATACTTATAAAAAACATATCAAGTGAGCTGGGCACGGTGGCTCACACCTGTAATCCCAGTACTTTGGGAGGCCAAGGTGGGAGGATCACGAGGTCAGGAGTTTAAGACCAGCCTGGCCAACATGGTGAAACCTCATCTCTACTAAAAAAAAAAAAAAATACAAAAAGTAGTCAGGCATGGTGGCGCGTGCCTGTAATTCCAGCTACTTGGGAGGCTGAGGCAGGAGAATTGCTTGAACCCAGGAGGCAGAGGTTGCAGTCAGCAAAGACTGTGCCACTGCACTCCAGCCTGGCGACAGAGTGAGACTCCATCTAAAAAAAAAAAAAAAAAATCAAGCTTAAACTTAAAATCGGGGGTGGGGGAAGTGAATTAACTTTTTATTTTCATTAGAGAGTGCTCATGTGAAAGGAGCAGTTAAGCAATGGAGTGTTACCACTGCAGCTATGCAGGTCTAGTGTAGATTCGTCCCCAAACCATGGTAATTGCCAGGCAACTCTGAGGGTATGAACAAGGCATGTGCATTGTGTCCTGTTGTGTGTAATGTATCTGCATGAAGCAGATTCTGTCAGAAGATGATGTTGGCTGAGATCTGGGCCAGCTGTACTTCACTGCTTCATTACAAGGGTAAGGCTGGCCAGGTGTGATAGCTCACACCTGTCATCCCAGCGCTTTGGGAGGCCAAGGTGGGTGGATCACTTGCATTCAGGAATTCAAGAGCAGCCTGGCCAACATGACAAAACCCTATCTCTACTAAAAATCCTATATATATATATAGGATATATATAGGATATATATATATAAAATCCGGATGTGGTGGAGCACCTGTAAACCCAGCTGCTCAGGAGGCTGAGGTGGGCAAATCGCAGTGAACCTAGGAGGTGGAGGTTGCAGTGAGCCAAGATGGCACCGCCACTGCACTCCAGCCTGAGCAACAGAGTGAGCTTCCGTCTCAAAAAAAGAAAAACTAGGCCGGGCGCAGTGCATGCCTATAATCCCAGCACTTTGGGAGGCCGAGACAGGCGGATCACGAGGTCAGGAGATCGAGACCATCTTGGCCAACACAGTGAAACCCCGTCTCTACTAAAAATACAAAAAAAATTAGCTGGGCATAATGGTTGGCACCTGTAGTCCCAGCTACTTGGGAGGCTGAGGCAGGAGAATGGCATGAACCCAGAAGGCAGAGCTTGCAGTGAGCCGAGATCGTGCCACTGCACTCAAGCCTGGGTGACAGAGTGAGACTCTGTCTCAAAAAAAAAAAAAAAACCACACACAAGGGTAGGGCTAGAAGGCTAATAGCTAACCGAAAATGAGCAGCTGTTTTTCATTCTGTGACGAGCATCCTGTGTAAGCTGTAGTGTTTGACCCACTCATCAGTGCTTGGGAAGCTGTGCCAGGTCAAACCTGTTACTGACACTTCCTTCTGTGCTCTGTTTGAAAAGAAAATCTCTGTACCCAAATGTTTACTGAGTAAACTGTTTCATGAATTCATATGTGTGAGTGTGATCATTGGGAGCAATTTGCAAATAAACTCTGGTTTCCATTCCAACCAGGTATCCCAAATTAAATCTGAATTATCATCAGTTTTCAATTTGTTATAATCCATATGCATCCAGATACACCCCCACACCCAAAGAAGCAGCTGTTCCCTTTCAGTTTTTTGTCTGTTCCTTTTATCCTCAGTGAGAGTGTGAGCTGAAACATCTCCAGCCTAATCCTATCTACTTACCTCTCCCTTGCAGGACCACCCACTTCTGTTATTTTTTTCCACCCCTTTAACTTTCCTGCTTTAGGACAATGAACAGTTAGCTGTCATTTGGTCCATCCCATAGGCAATTATGTGGATTTGTTTTCTAAAGCACTGGTAACTATAATTAGATGGTTCAAATAACATTAAAAACTAGTGATTTTGTGGCACAATTATGCATTTGTCAAAATATACACAACTTGCCCGGTGCAGTGGCTCATTCCTGTAAACCCAATTACTAGGGCGCCAGAGGCGGAAGGAACACTGAGCTCAGAAGTTACAGACCAGTGTGAGCAACATAGCAAGACCCCATCTCTTTTTTTTTTTTTTTTTTTTTTGAGATGGAATCTCACTCTGTCACCCAGGCTGGAGTGCAGTGGCATGATCTCAGCTCACTACAGCCTCCGCCTCCCAGGTTCAAGGAATTATCCTGCCTCAGCCTCCCAAGTGGCTGGGATTACAAGTGTGCACCACCACACCCAACTAATTTTTTTGTATTTTTAGTAGAGACAGGGCTTCGCCATGTTGGCCAGCCTAGTCTCGAACTCCTGACCTCAGGTGATCCCCTGCCTTGGCCTCCCAAAGTGCTGGGATTACAGGTGTGAGTCACCACATCCAGTCAAGACCCCACCTCTAAAAAAAAATTTTTTTTAGGCTGGGCCCAGTGGCTTAAGCCTGTAATCCCAGCACTTTGGGAGGACGAGGCCAGCAGATCACGAGGTCAGGAGTTTGAGACCAGCCTGGCCAATATGGTGAAACTCCATCTCTACTAAAAATACAAAAATTAACTGGGCACAGTTGTGGGCACCTGTAACCCCAGCTCCTCCTGAGGCTGAGGCAGGAGAATCGCTTGAACCCAGGAGGCAGAGGTTGCAGTGAGCCGAGATCGCATCACTGCACTCCAGCCTGGGTGACAGAGCGAGACTCTGTCTCGGGGGGGGGAAAAAAAATTAGCCTGATGTGGGAAGCTGAGGTAGGAGGATTCCTGGAGCCCAGTCTGAGGCTATAGTGAGTTATCACACCATTGCACTCTAGCCTGAGCAACAGAGTGAGTGAGTGAGACCCCATCTCTAAAACAAAGCAAAAGCAGACACACACAGCTTGATATAAAAAAGTAGATTTTACCCTTCTAATGTGTACGTTAGAAATATGGAAAGATGTGAAATCAGTAATTTAAGTTTCTACCTCAGGAAACTAGAAAAACAAGTGAAAAATAAATCCAAAACAAGTGCAAGGAAGAAAATGATAAAGAACTGAAGTCAGTGATTGAAAATAGGACAGCTAGGCTGGGCGCGGTGGCTCAAGCCTGTAATCCCAGCACTTTGGGAGGCCGAGATGGGCAGATCACGAGGTCAGGAAATCAAGACCATCCTGGCTAACACGGTGAAACCCTGTCTCTACTAAAAAAATACAAAAAAGCTAACCGGGCAAGGTGGCGGGCGCCTGTAGTCCCAGCTGCTTGGGAGGCTGAGGCAGGAGAATGGCGTAAACCCGGGAGGCGGAGCTTGCAGTGAGCTGAGATCCGGCCACTGCACTCCAGCCTGGGCAGCAGAGCGAGACTCCGTCTCAAAAAAAAGAAAAAAAAAAAAAAAAAAGGAAATTGAACTACTAATGATCTACCCAAAGAGAAATCTCTAGGCCCAGATGGAGAATTGTATCAGTCATTTAAAGGAGAATTCATACCAGCTTTACATGATATTCCAGAAGAATAGAAGAGGGAGAATATACCTCTCAACTCATTTTATGAGACCAGTATTACACTACCCTGATACCAAACCGAAGACAGCATGAGTGCATGCACACATGCGTGCACACACACACAACTACAGGCCAATATCACACTTACATGTGAAAATCCTCAACAAAATATTTGAAAACAAAATTCAAAATATATAAGAAAAAGTATGCACCATGACAAAGTGGGATTTATTCCACGTATGCAAGGGTAAGTTGAATATTTCAAAATACATCAATGTAATTCATCTCTAAAACTGTACAGCAGGCCGGGCGCGGTGGCTCATGCCTATAATCCCAGCACTTTGGGAGGCCGAGGTGGGCAGATCACGAGGTCAATAGATTGAGACCATTCTGGCCAACATGGTGAAACCCCGTTTCTACTAAAAATATAAAAATTAGCTGGGCCGGGCGCGGTGGCTCACGCCTGTAATCCCAGCACTTTGGGAGGCCGAGGCGGGCGGATCACAAGGTCAGGAGATCAAGACCACGGTGAAACCCCATCTCTACTAAAAATACAAAAAATTAGCCGGGCGCGGTGGCGGGCGCCTGTAGTCTCAGCTACTCGGGAGGCTGAGGCAGGAGAATGGCATAAACCCGGGAGGCAGAGCTTGCAGTGAGCTGAGATCCGGCCACTGCACTCCAGCCTGGGCGACAGAGCCAGACTCTGTCTCAAAAAAAAAAAAAAAAAAAAAAAAAA
>NC_045443.1:130446314-130458244 GCF_002776525.5 Piliocolobus tephrosceles | reverse complement strand
AAAAAAAAAAAAAAAAAAAGGGCCGGACGCGGTGGCTCACGCCTGTAATCCCAGCACTTTGGGAGGCTGAGGTGGGTGGATCACGAGGTCAGGAGATCAAGACCATCCTGGCTAACACGGTGAAACCCCGTCTCTACTAAAAATACAAAAAACTAGCCGGGCGAGGTGGCGGGCACCTGTAGTCCCAGCTACTCGGGAGGCTGAGGCAGGAGAATGGCGTAAACCCGGGAGGCGGAGCTTGCAGTGAGCTGAGATCCGGCCACTGCACTCCAGCCCAGGGGACAGAGCGAGACTCCGTCCCAAAATAAATAAATAAATAAATAAATAAATAAATAAATAAATAAAGGTAAAGATTCTTCAGACCTTCAGAGTAATGTGCTGTGGAAGCTGATGTAAGGCACGTTCTGAATTCTATGGCAGCTTTATCACAGACCATACACACTTGCACTCATTCCCTCTGTCCCCACACATGTGTTTGAATTGTCCCTTTTTTCTTCCTCTCACATAATGCCGGGCCAGAGGCCGTAATCTCCTCTGCCAAGCACAGAAAGATGGGGATGCAGTTCCCTTTTGGTTGAAGGGTGGGGGGACGCTCCAGAAATCCTTACCTTGATCATCGTACTTCACTTTTTTCTTTTCTTTTTTTTGAGAAGGAGTCTTGCTCTGTCGCCGAGGCTGGAGTGCAGTGGCACGATCTCGGCTCACCGCAAGCTCCGCCTCCTGCACAGCAGGCCATTCTCCTGCCTCAGCCTCCCGAGTAGCTGGGACTACAGGCGCCCGCCACCATGCCCGGCACGGTTAATGTTTTGAAGTTTTATAGAGACAAGATTGCACTGTGTTAGCCAGGATGACCTCGTGATCCGCCCGCCTCGGCCTCCCAAAGTGCTGGGATTATAGGCGTGAGCCACCAAGCCCGGCCGCTAGGTGTACTTTCAAAAGTCATATATATGTGAACTGTACCTATTTGAAATATATATTCCAATAAAAAATAAAACTAATATATAAATATTTTAGCTGCGTATAAAATCACTTTGGATTTTTTTCATCAAGTTATCTTCACGTCAAAGATGGCTTTTGTGACTCGTGAAGGATAAGTGAGCTCTTCTCAGGGAAGCAGGTGGGAGGGAGGGGATCCCTTTGGGAGTGGCCTCCCACTGGTGACCTCACAGACCCCCTCCCCCTTCTCTGACCCGGCCGACCCCACATCACTGACACAGAAGACCCCGGATGAGAGGCCTGCATATCTCCTGTGACTGACAGCTGAGACACCGCACCACAGCCCGGATCCAGCCCTGGCCCAAGGGGGCTCCCACCTCCGACGTCCCCGTCCGCACGTTCCGAGCCTGCAGTCCCACCGCAAACATCCGGGGGCCGCTACTGCGCCCAACGACCGCCCATCTCTGACGCCTCGGGTCGGCGTTTGAATTTTAACCCAAGAAAAGAGTAAAAACATTGCCACCAACCGTGTACGAGGGTTCCCTTTTCTCGACGTCCTCCAGAGACACTTTCCTTAAATTCGTAAGCAGAGATTCCCTCATGTTCTGGAATGTTCCCATGCGTTATTCTTTACTTTCTCTGGAAATCATTGAGTGAGATCTGTTTTAGGCATTTCCCTTCACAGAGGGGTTGGTAGCAGGAAACAGAGCACCTGGTGTTTCCTTAATCAGGATTGTTCTGGGAGGAAATCCACGCAAGTCCAGAGAAGTGTGTGGCCCACGTGAGGCTTGCAGGGAACACTGTTGGTGGCTACAGCTTGGGGAGTCTGGGAGAAGGAAAATGAGCACTCCTGTGGATGTGCTTTATTCGTTTCTTCCTGTCTTATTTTCCCTACAGGGTTAAAGTAGTTGTAAAGAAGAAAGTTTTGCAAAGTACATGTATTAAAACTCAAAACATTAAGCTGGGTGTGGCGGCTCTTGCCTGTAATCCCAGCATTTTAGGAGGCCGAAGTGGGCAGATCACAAGGTCATGAAATCAAGACCATCCTGGCTAACCCAGTGAAACCCCGTCCCTACTAAAAATACAAAAATTAGCCTGACGTGGTGGCACGTGCCTGTAGTCCCAGCTACTTGGGAGGCTGAGGCAGGAGAATCATTTGAACCTGGGAGGCGGAGGCTGCAGTCAGCCAAGATCGCACCATTGCACTCCATCCAGCCTGGGTGACAGAGCAAGACTCTGTCCCCCCCCCAAAATAATGAAATTAAATAAAAAATAAGACTAAAAACATTATTTCCAGTTAAAATAGTTCATATCAGCTGGACACAGTGGCTCACGCCGGTAATCCCAGCACTTTGGGAGGCCAAGGCAGGCAGATCACCTGAGATCAGGAGTTCAAGACCAGCCTGGCCAACATGGTGAAACCCTGTCTCTACTAAAAGCACAAAAAAAGCAGCCGGGTATGGTGGTGCACACCTGTAGTCCCAGCTACTAGGGAGGCTGAGGCAGAAGAATCGCTTGAACTCGGGGGGCGGAGGTTGCAGTGATCTGAGATCCTGCCACTGCACTCCAGCCTGGGCAATAGAATGAGACTCCATCTCAAAAACAAAACAAAACAAAAATAAACCCAGTTCATATCAAAAGGAAAATATAGGCTGCTCTGCCTGTGGAGTAGCATTGTTTCTTTACATCTCTAATAAACTTGCTTTCACTTAAAAAAAAAAAAAAAAAAAAGGAAAATCCTAGCACTCTGGGAGGCCGAGGCAGGCGGATCACCGAAGGTCAGGAGTTCGAGACCAGCCTGGCCAACATGGTGAAACCCTGTCTCTACTGAAAATACAAAAATAAGCCGGGTGTGGTGGTGCACGCCTGTAATCCCAGCTACTCAGGAGGCTGAGACAGGCGAGTTGCTTGAACCTGGGAGGCGGAGGTTGCAGTGAGCCAAGATCACACCACTGCACTTCAGCCTGGGCGACAGAGCAAGACTCCATCTCAAAAAAAAAAAAAAAGCTTGAGCACGGTGGCTCATGCCTCTAATCCCAGCACTTTGGGAGGCCAAGGCAGGCGAATCACCTGAGGTCAGGAGTTCGAGCCCAGCCTGGTCAACATGGAGAATCCCTGTCTACTAAAAATATAAAATTAGCCGGGTGTGGTGGCACATGCCTGTAATCCCAGCTACTGGGGATGCTGAGGCAGGAGAATCGCTTGAACAGGGGAGGCAGAGGTTGCGGTGAGCCGAGATTGCACCACTGCACTCCAGGCTGGGCAACAGTAGCAAAACTCGTCTCAAAAAAAAAAAAAAAAAAAAAAGAAAAGAAAATGTAAAATGTAATTTTACTTTTCTGGTTTTAATAGAAGCAAATTCCTCAGTAATCTTTTTTTTTTTTTGAGACGGAGTCTCTCTCTGTCCCCAGGCTGGAGTGCAATAGCTGATCTCGGCTGACTGCAGCCTCCGCCTCCTGGGTTCAAGCAATTCTCCTGCCTCAGCCTCCAAGTAGACTACAGGTGCGCACTGCCACATCTGGCTAATTTTCGTATTTTTTAGTAGAGACAAGGTTTCACCATGTCAGGCAGGATGGTCTTCATCTCCTGACCTCGTGATCCACCTGCCTCAGCCTCCCAAAGTGCTGGGATTACAGGTGTCAGCCACTGCGCCCAGTCCATCAGTAATATTTTTAAAATGTATTTATTAGCTCACCTCATTTTCACTTAAGGTAATTTCCATGGTTGATAATTTTTTATGACTCACTGACAATCTCAAAAGGTTTTTCGTGGCCAGATGTGGTGGCTCACACCTGTAATCCCAGTATTTTGGGAGCCCGAAACTAGTGGATCACCTGAGGTGAGGAGTTGGAGACCAGCCTGGCCAAAGTGGCGAAACCCCATCTCTACTAAATATACAAAAAATTAGCCAGACGTGGTGGCAGGCGCCTGTAATCTCATGTACTTGGGAGGCTGAGGCAGGCAGAATTGCATGAACCCTGGAGGCAGAGGTTGCAGTGAGCCAAGATCATGCCACTGCACTTCAGCCTAGGCGATCCAGTGAGACTCTGTCTCAAAAATAAATAAATAAATAAATAAAAGGTTTCTTTTTGTTTTTTGAGACAGGGTCTCACTCTGTTGCCCAGGCTGGAGTGCAGTGGTACGATCATGGCTCATTGCAGCCTCCGCCTCCCAGGCTTAAGCAATCCTCCCACCTTAGCCTCCCCAGTATGGGTGTGCATCACTATACCTGGCTAATTTTTTGTATTTTTGGTGGAGACGGGGGTTTCACCATGTTGGCCAGGCTGGTCTCGAACTCCTGAGCTCAGGCAATCCACCCACCTCGGCTTCCCAAAGTGATGGGATGACAGGCTTGAGCTCCCAGCCAGCTGCTAGTTTTGAGTGGGGCCCAAAACAAGTGAAAGCTCTGCAACAGGTGCAGGCTGTTGTGCAAGCTGCTCGGGCTACTTGGTCACATGACCCAGCAGATCCAATGCTGTTTGACATGTCAGTGGCAGAGAGCAATGCTGGGTGGAGTGTTGGCAGGCCCGCATAGGAGAATCACCATGTAGACTTTTAGGATTCTGGTGTAAAGCCCTGACATTGTCTGCGGATAATTACTTTTTTTTTTTTTTTTGTACTTCAACATTTTATAACAATAGAGAGCCTTGTTTGAAATTACTACATTTTTAAAATACTACATGCTAACATGGACAATATGATACACAACCTCGTGGGAGAAGTTAGCAGGGAGCATGTGGCAGAGGCCACAGGGTTAGACTAAGAGCCTTTCAATGGCCTGCTGAATGGATTGGACCTGCTGTTTCAGTTGTGAGCTTTCTTCGATGGTGACAGAACAGGTGATGACAGGCCTGGAGACCCCACAGTCTCCCCAGGGCCTGCTTCGAGCGGCACAAATACGTAGGGCCCGTTCTTGTCTTCACACAGCAGTGGAGGTGCAGAATGATCTCCAGTGGCTCGGTGTCTGCAGCTATCACGATGAACTCAGAGATGCCCCCATTAAGGGTTTTGGTGGCCTCATTGGCTCCTTTCTGAAGCTGCTTGTAGTTACGTGACTACTGAACGAGCTCCAGTGGTTTCTTGGTGAGGTGGGCATCGCCGAGGGGCTAGGCCTTCGGATTCACATTGGTCTCAGTCATGGCTGTGGTTCCGCGGGTTCGGCACTCCTAGGGCAGCGCAGCCGAGGTCTGAGAAGCGCTTGCCTCCACCCGAACTCTTCTTTTGACAACCAGCTTTTGGCTTGCTACTGGACAGTATTAGGGACTGAATAATTAACCAGGGACACCAAGTTACTGCAGGACCTGAGCTGCTCATCACGAACTCAGTGTTATCTGGCCTACCAAGCCATAAAGTGAGGTATACACAGTAGCATCCCATCATCATGCGATGACTGTGCCAAAACTCACAGAATGAGCGGACTCCCAGAATGCCTTATCCACTGTCGTGGCGTTAGAGAAAGCTCTGTCTACCAGGTCTCTGGTTTAATAAAACATGACCAGAATGACTATCTTAAGGTGAGTAGCTAGGCACTCACAAGGCACCTGTAAGGTTGTTATGGTCTGAAAATAGCCACATTCTAAGCTGACCACCAATTATAATTGCAGAAATATGTATGATCATACGGGACATCTCCCACCAAGCCTCCAGAATGCCCAGATGTCCTAAGAGTGCAGCCCACTTTACTCAGAGAGAACTTTAATGAGCAGGCTTGGGTTGAAGGATTAATGGTCACTGATAGCACCAATAGCCTTACCTTTAGTGAGCACATCTGCACATTCCAGGTTTAATTGTAGCTCCTTAAGAGTTTCTGGTACAGCGTTCCTCCTCCTGCTTTCTGAAGCTGCCTTATTCTATAACAGAGTAGATTCTGATAAACTTGCTTCTTTCACTGTGCTCAGTGACTCACCTCAAATTCTTTCCTGTGTAAGATCTAAGAACCCTTTCATGGAGCCTGGACTGGAACTCCTCTTTTTCCTGTAACAATGGCATTGCTTCGGATCAAATTACCCACTTGACGGTAAATGAGGTACACCGTGGGCCCATGCTCATGGAATTCATGGGTCATGCTGTGTTCTCCATCATCCTACCGATTTTGGTTCTATTTTTCTGGTGAAACTCAGACTGAGACAAACATATAGTGAAAGCTAAGTCTTAATTACCCCCTTGACTTCAAGTCCATGTTCCAGAGGAAGGCACCGCCATTTCCTTGTGTATCCTTCTAGAGAGATTTTCATAAACATATTTGTATGTACACATTATCAGTTAAAAGAGTCAAACTGTACAATATTTGAGGAGATTTATTCTGAGCCAAAAGTGAGTGATCACGGTCCACGGCACAGTCCCAAGACCCTGGTGGGGCTACAGGTTGGTTTTATACTTTTTTTTTGAGACGGAGTCTTGCTCTGTCCCGCGGGCTGGAGTGCAGTGGCCAGATCTCAGCTCACTGCAAGCTCCGCCTCCCGGGTTCCCGCCATTCTCCTGCCTCAGCCTCCCAAGTAGCTGGGACTACAGGCGCCCGCCACCTCACCCGGCTAGTTTTTGTATTTTTAGTAGAGACGGGGTTTCACCGTGTTAGCCAGGATGGTCTCGATCTCCTGACCTCGTGATCCGCCCGTCTCGGCCTCCCAAAGTGCTGAGATTACAGGCTTGAGCCACCGCGCCCGGCCCATGTGATGTATTTTAATACTACAGTCTGTTTGGTCAGCCTTAAGGTGTCTGTTTTAATGTCGATGCTGGTCAGTTATACCTGAATTCCAAAGGGAAGAGAGTATAATGGGACATGTCCAAACCCTGCTTCCCATCAGGGACTGAACTGGTTTTTCAGGTTAACTTTGGCATTGAGAGAATCAGTTCATTCAGTTGGCTAGGGGGCTTACAATTTTAATTTTGGTTTACAAGGTATAGATAACTATGCCTAAGGGAGGAGACCACCCCTCATATTGTCTTATGCCCAATTTGCCCCTCATATTGTCTTCTGCTTCCAAAGAAAGAAAAATTAAAAACTAAAAGGCAGAAATGAAATCCACAGGCAGACAGCCTGGCGCCACACCCTGGGCCTGATAGTTAAAGATCGACCCCTGACCTAATTGGTTCTATTTCTATACAGACATTGTATAGAAATGCACTGTGAAAATCCCTGTCTTGCTTTGTTCCGATCTAATTACCGGTGCATGCAGCCCCCAGTCACGTACCCCCTGCTTGCTCAATCAATCACGACCCTCTCACACGCACCCCCTTAGAGTTGTGAGCCCGGCTCTTGAGACAGAAGTGTTGCGGATGCCCCCCCCTCCCGCCGAATAAACCCCTTCCTTCTTTAACTCGGTGTCTAAGGAGTTTTGTCTGCTGCTCGTCCTGCTACATGCCTATACCTATATATACAAATGTTTATATATGCATATACCTGTGTATGTATGGTTTGTTTTACACAAATGGATGCCAACCTTTTTTTTTTTTTTTGGTGGCGATGAGGTCTCAGGCTAATCTCGAACTCCTGGGCTCAAGAGATCCTCCTGCCTAGGCCTCCCAAAGCACTTCGATTACAGGCATAAATCACTGCGGCGGGTCCTGCTTCACCCTTTTAAAACTGCACTTGGGGGCTCCTCATCAGTGCAGACATTGGCTGGTTCCTTCAAACCGCACAGACTCCTCCTGCGTGGACGCACCTCGCCTTGTTTACTCCGCTTTCGCCAACCTTTCACTTTCAGGGAATACCCTCTGGCGCCCTTCTCTGGAGCACACGCGTGAACGTCTCGGGATTCCAAAAAGTGGGATACTGAGGTAAAGGGTACGCGCTTTCAGAACGGGAAGACACCGCAAAACACCCGCCAAGACCTGGCCCCGCGTCCGCCCTGCCCACAACGCAGCGGCTCCCACTCCCGGAGAGTGCCCTGTGCTTCAGACTTCGGATTTGTGTGATCCGCTGTGTGCAACTGTACCGGAAAGGGCCTCCACGTGCACTACCTCGTGACAACTAAGGTGGACCGTCTTCTACTCCTAGGACTCATCCGCAGCTCAGCGGGGCTATCAGAATCCTAGGGGCTTCCAATCCGGAAGTTCCCCGTCCCTTCTGCCCCAACATAACATGGCGCCCACTGCAGCCACTTCCGTGATCCGCAGGCGACGAAGTCTCCCGGCCAGGATCAAAGATGGCCGCGCGTCCGCCACGCGCCTACTCTCGCTGGCCACTCCCGGCTCCGCTCTAGCCGCCGCTCTCTGTGAGCGCCGCCGCCAGCCAATCACGGGGCGTAGACGCCGCTGGCCCCGCCTCGTAGATCAGCTGAGGGAGCCGCAATGTCTGTTGACAGCGGCGGCGGCGCAGCCGGTTCCGGGTTCGACGCGGGGCGGGGGTAAGCGCGGCTGGCGAGAGGGCTGCGGCGGACCGCGAAGGGGGCCCTGGCTGCGGCCGTGGGAGTGGGCGCCCGCCGGCGTCTGGGCCGGGCCGCGGGGCTGCGTGGGCGCGGGCGGCCGGGCCGGGGCTCGCGGGGTGGGGCAGGCGCCGAGTCTCGGCCTCTGGGGTCGGGAGTCTCCACGGGCGTTTCCGGGGTCTCCGCAGATGTGAATCCCGATGGAGCGGCCCGAGGAAGGCAAGCAGCCGCCGCCGCCGCAGCCCTGGGGACGGCTCCTGCGCCTGGGCGCCGAGGAGGGCGAGCCGCACGTCCTCCTGAGGAAGCGGGAGTGGACCATCGGGCGGAGACGAGGTGCGGGGCGGGGGCCGGAGCCGGGGTGGGGGCCGGGGCCGGGCAGAGCCACCCGGTTGCGGGCAGGCCACAGGGGCGGCGGTGCAGTGAGCTCCGGATTTTTCGGTGGAGTGAAATCTCATGTAAGAACTGGTGTTTATTCGGTGTTCTGCCCACCCACTCTTGCGCATGATTCATGCACGTCATTTAGCCCTCGTTACAACTTTATAAAGTAGTTGTGTTAACATACTCTCCGGAATGCAATATTGTCACGTTCGTTGCTGTACAGAGTATCCTTTCTGATTATAATGGAACAAAGTTAAAAATAACAGAAGGAAAAGTGGAAAATTCACAGATATATGGACATTAAACACCACACCCTTAAAGCAACTGATGGGTCAAATAAGTCTTTACAGGGGGGAGCCTTTAAAAATATTTTGAGACAAATGAAACAAAAATAGAATACACCAAAAGACATTTAGGATGCAGCCAAGGCAGTACTCGTGGGAAATTTATAGCTGTAGTGCCTACATTAGCAAAGATCTCAAGTCCCAGAATATTTATTTATTTAATTAACCTGGAAAGCTAAGAACTTGAACAAAGTCATACAATTAGTGAGAGGAAGTTCCCTCAGCCTCCACATTCACTGCCTCCAGGCTTCCAAGTAACCATCTGGTAGTTTGATTTTCTCCTGTAGCCTTTGTATGGGGAGGGAAATGCACTGGTCCTGTCAACAAAAATGTTTAGTTTGTGTGAAAATTAATAAATTAGCTCTGACATTGTACTTTAAAAAGGAGCGAGGATGGGAAATATGTGCTGTTTGGAAGCTATGTGCTGTTTGGAAGCGAATTTTTTTTTTGTTTACTGTCACCCCTTATAATGTGTTTGCACTTGTTTTTTGTTTGTTTGTTTGTTTGCTTTTTTGAGTCTTGCTCTGTCGCCCAGGCTGGGTTGCAGTGGTGTGATCTCAGCTCACTGCACCCTCTGCCTCCTGGTTCAAGTGATTCTCCCGCCTCAGCCTCTGGAGTAGTGGAACTACAGGCGTGTGCCACCATGCCTGGCTAATTTTTGTATTTTTAGTGGAGACAGGGTTTCTCCATGTTGACCAGGCTGGTCTTGAATTCCTGGCCTGAAGTGCTCCGCCTGCTTTGGCCACCCAAAATGCTGGGATTACAGGCGTGAGCCACTGCGCCGAGCCTTTTTTTTTTTTTTTTTTTTTGAGCCAGAGTCTCGCTCTGTCGCCCAGGCTGGAGTACAGTGGTGCGATCTCGGCTCACTGCAACCTCCACCTCATGGGTTCACACGATTCTCCTGCCTCAGCCTCCCGTGTAGCTGGCATTGTAGGCACGCACTACCCCGCCCGGCTGTTTTTTTTTTTTTTTTTTTGAGCCGGAGTCTGGCTCTGTAGCCCAGGCTGGAGTGCAGTGGCCGGATCTCAGCTCACTGCAAGCTCCGCCTCCGGGTTTACGCCATTCTCCTGCCTCAGCCTCCCGAGTAGCTGGGACTACAGGCGCCCGCTACCTCGCCCGGCTAGTTTTTTGTATTTTTTTAGTAGAGACGGGGTTTCACTGTGTTAGCCAGAATGGTCTCGATCTCCGGACCTCGTGATCCGCCCGTCTCGGCCTCCCAAAGTGCTGGGATTACAGGCTTGAGCCACCGCGCCTGGACTTCTTTTGTATTTTTAGTAGAGATGGGATTTAACCATGTTGGCCAGACTGGTCTCAAACTCCTGACTTCGTGATCCACCCGCCTCGGCCTCCCAAAGTGCTGAGATTACAGGCATGAGCCACATCTCCCAGCCCAGAATTTATTTTTCTTTCTTTTTTTTTTTTTGAGCGTCTCGCTCTGTGGCTCTGTCGCCCAGGCTGGAGTGCAGTGGCACCATCTCGGCTGACTGCAAGCTCTGCCTCCCCAGTTCACACCATTCTCCTGCCTCAGCCTGCCTAGTAGCTGGGACTACAGGCGCCCGCCACCACGCCAGGCTAATTTTTTGTAGTCGTGGTAGAGACGGGGTTTCACCATGTTAGCCAGATGGTCTTGATCTCCTGACTTCGTGATCCACCCGCCTCAGCCTCCCAAAGTGCTGGGATTACAGGCATGAGCCACCGTGCCTGGCCCAGATTTTACTTTTGACGAACCTCAGCTTATTATTATTTTTTCCTAGTTTGTGCTTTTTGTGTCCTGTCTGTGAAGTCCATGCCAGACCCAATGGCACTAAGATTTTCACCTGTCTTTTCCACTGGAAGTTTCATAGCTTTAGGTTTTACATTTGTCTCTGGCCATCCTTACACAGCTCCAATACTGTATTGATTACTATAGCATGATGGTAAGTCCGTTAAGTGATATGAGTCTTCCAACTTCATTCTTTTTCAAAATTGCTTTGGTTATTCTACAGTTTTTTTCTGTGAACTTTAGAGGCAGCTTGTCAGTGTCTACAAGTCCTCTGGGATTTTGATTAGAATTGCCTTGAATGTATGAAACAATCTAGGGGACAGCTGGCATCTTGACAATATTGAGTCTCTGATTCACACACCCATAGGTCAGTGATGGGAGCAAGGCTCAGGCCAAAGCAGATTCAGAGTATCATTCTATGTGGAACATTTGGGAAAAGTACATTTGCATGGCACTGTCGCCTGACCAAACCCTTCGCTTTTTGATTGCCTTTAGTGTCTTATAGTATCTTTATGTATCCTTTATAGATTATTATAAGCAGTAATGATTAATGATGAGATATTAAAAAGCCTTTGTTCTTTTTTCTTTTTTTTTGAGACGGAGTTTCACTCTTTTTGCCCAGGCTGGAGTGCAATGTTGTGATCTCGGCTCACAGTAACCTCCGCCTCCCAGGTTCAAGCAATTCTCCTGCCTCAGCCTCCCAAGTAGCTGGAATTACAGGCGCCTGCCACCATGCCTGGCTAATGTTTGTATTTTCAGTAGAGATGGGCTTTCACTCTGTTGACCAGGCTGGTCTCGAACTCATGACCTCGTGATCCGTCTGCCTCGGCCTCCCAAGGTGCTGAGATTACAAGTGTGAGCCACTGCACCCAGCTGTAAAATTGCCATTTGAGAGGCTGTGTGTAGCTGGAGGTGTTGATGGGTGTCTTTGAGAGGGTAGATTCAGAAGGGTTCAGGACGGGCTGGGCGCGGTGGCTCATGCCTGTGATCCCAGCACTTTGGGAGGACGAGGGGAGTGGATCGCGAGGTCAGGAGATTGAGACCATCCTGGCTAACATGGTGAAACCCCATCTTTACTAAAAAGACAAAAAATTAGCCAGGCATGGTGGTGGGTGCCTGTAGTCCCAGCTACTTGGGAGGCTGAGG
>NC_045443.1:130442864-130446214 GCF_002776525.5 Piliocolobus tephrosceles | reverse complement strand
CATGTCATCCCACCCTGTCTTTTTTAGGTTGCGACCTTTCGTTCCCTGGCAATAAACTGGTCTCTGGAGATCACTGTAAAATTGTAGTGGATGAAAAATCAGGTCAGGTGACACTGGAAGATACCAGGTGAGTATGTTCTGAGCTTCTTTTGGTGTTTCTTCTTGTACCTTAAGAAGCCTGACTCCGTGCTAGTGTGCTGTGTGCCATGGCTGGGGAGGAGAAGAAATGCTGTCTTTAATGTGATAACAGCGGCTCATTTTTATAACAGCACAGTCATGTGTCGCTCAGCAACAGGGATACAGTCTGAGAAATGTGTCGTTAGACAATTCCATCATCTTGCAAATATCATGGAGTATACTTAAACAAACCTGGATGGTATAGCCTACTACGTACCTGGGCTACATGGTGCAGCCTATTGCTCCCAGGCTGGAAACCTGAACAGCGTGCCACTGTACTGAATGCTATAGACAGTGGTAACACAACGGTAAAAGTATTTATCTATCTAAACATAGAACGGGTAATATCCTAGTAAAAATAGGATATTTTAGTCTTAGGGGACTACTACCATATATGCATCTATTGAACAAAACGTTATTATCAGGCCGGACGTGGTGGCTCACCTGTAATCCCAGCACTTTGGGAGGCTGAGGCAGGTGGATGAGGTCAGGAACTCGAGCCCAGCCTGGCCAACATGGAGAAACCCCGTCTCTATTAAAAATATAAAAATCAGCTGGGCATGGTGGCATGCACCTATAATCCCATCTACTCGGGAGGCTGAGACAGGAGAATCACTTGAACCTGGGAGGCGGAGGTTGTGGTGAGCCGAGATGGTGCCATTGCACTCTAGCCTGAGAAGTGAGTGAAACTCCGTCTCAAAACAAAACAAAACAAAAGTTATTATCTGGGACATGACTGTAGTTAATTAGGCTCCCAAGGTATAAGAAGATGTATTTCCTGGTTTCCAGGATGGGACACTTAGTGACGCTTTGGTGTCTATGACCCTTCTTGAATGCATTCAAATTAAATATGTCTCAGAAATAAGACTTAAAAGATGCTCATAATTTTTAGTTCTTGCAAGCCTATTCAGGTTTGATTTCTTTCCCTCAAATCCAAAAATCGTTTTTTAAAACTAATAAATTTTTGTTCTTGTACAACTTAAGTACAGATTGAGTATCTGAAATGATTGGGACTGGAGTGTTTAGATTTTGAATTTTTTCAGATTTTAGAATATTTGCATTATAATTACCAGTTGAGCATGTCTGATTCAAAATTCTGAAATGCTCCAGTGGGTATTTTTTGCGTGTCTTATTGGTGCTCAAAAAGTTTAGGATTTCAGATATCTGATTAGGGACATTCAGCTTAGGGATATTTAACTTAGAAAGTGGAAAGCTTTCCAAAATCCCATTCATACGTTAGAAATGCGTGTGTAGGTATATATATTTTGCATAAATGCGATTACGCTACGCATACTGTTGTAGCGTCAGCTTTTTTCTTCTTTTTTTTTTGAGATGGAGTTTCACTATGTTGCAGGCTGGAGTGCAGTGGTGCAATCTCGGCTCACTGCAGCCTCCCACCTCCCAAGTTCCAGTGATTCTGCTGCCTCAGCCTCCCGTGTGGCTGGCATTATAGGCACGCACTACCACACCCAGCTAATTTTTGTGTGTGTGTTTTTTTTTTTTTTTTTTTTTTGAGGCGGAGTCTTGCTCTGTCGCCCAGGCTGGAGTGCAGTGGCCGGATCTCAGCTCACTGCAAGCTCCGCCTCCCGGGTTCATGCCATTCTCCTGCCTCGGCCTCCCGAGTAGCTGAGACTACAGGCGCCCGCCACCTCGCCCGGCTAGTTTTTGTATTTTTAGTAGAGACAGGGTTTCACCGTGTTAGCCAGGATGGTCTCGATCTCCTGAGCTCGTGATCCGCCCGTCTCGGCCTCCCAAAGTGCTGGGATTACAGGCTTGAGCCACCGCGCCCGGCCTTTTTTTGTGTTTTTAGTAAAGACGGGATTTCACCGTGTTGGCCAGACTGGTCTCAGACTCCTGATCTCGGGTGATCCGCCTGCCTCGGCCTCCAAAGTGCTGGGATTACAGGCGTGAGCCACGGCGCCCGGCCAAGCTTTTTTCACTTACAGTGTTGTGTGGAGTACTTCACATGTCCCTGCATCTGCATCCATCTCATCTTCTTGTCATTTTAGGATAGTTTCTTTGTCACTTCCCTTATTGGTGGACATTTATTGTTTTGACTTTTTGTTACTATAAATGACACTGCAGTGACTCTTTCCCAAACTTTGCTTTCATGTCTGTTTTCTTGGGATGATTCTTGGAAGGGAAGCCTGTGTCAGTGTCACTCAGAATGTGCCTATTCCGTTTTTTTTTCTTTTTTGAGATGGAGTCTCGATCTGTGGCTCAGGCTGGAGTGCAGTTGGTGTGATCTTGGCTCACTGCAACCTCCACCACCCGGATTCAAGCGATTCTTCTGCCTCAGCCTCCTGAGTAACTGGGCTTACAGGTGCATGCCACCACGCCCGGCTCAGGTGTGGTTTCACCATGCTGGCCAGGCTGGACTTGAACTCCTGGCCTCAGGTGATCCACCTGCCTCAGCCTCCCCACGTGCTGGGATTGCAAGCGTGAGCTCCCGCACCCAGCCAGAATGTGCGTCTTTTAGGTCTGCTGCAAGTGGCAGGCAGTCTTCTAGCAGCATGTGGAGAGTGTGCTGTTCTCACTGCAGAGTTGGCAGGTGGTCTTCTAGCAGCATGTAGAGAATGTGCCACGTTCTTGGCAGAGGTGGGCTGGAGGGGAGGGTTGCTCAAGCAGAAGGAACCACATGTATGGGGGCCCCCGAGCATGAGCAGGGCTGTGTGGTCAGAGCGTGTGGTGAGCAGCAAAGTCGCATGAGGGAGCTTGGGCTTTGGCCTGAGAGCAATGAGGAGTCATCGAAGGGGTGTAAGCGGAGGAGTGAAATAATCAGATTTTTGTTTGGAAAGAGCAGGAGGATGAGTGATGACTGCAGTCGCCCCTCGGCATCTGGGGGGATTGGTTCCAGCGCCCCTGCATGCACCCAAATCCGTGTGCACTCCAGCCTCGTAATCAGCCCTGCAGAGCATGAGGACACAGAAAGTCAGTCCAGCTCCAGCCCCCTGCATGCACCCAAAATCCATGCGCACTCCAGCCCCGTAGCCAGCCCTGCAGAGCATGAGAACACAAAGTCACTCCAGCTCCAGTGCCCCGATGCACCCAAATCTGTGCGTACTCGGGCCCCATAGCCAGCCCTGTGGAGCACGAGGACACAGAAAGTCAGTCCGGCATGTTTGTGGGGTTCACTCCCTCTCATTGAAAAGAACCCGTGGATAAGTGCACCT
>NC_045443.1:130437481-130442854 GCF_002776525.5 Piliocolobus tephrosceles | reverse complement strand
GTGTATAAGTGCACCTGCACCTGTCATTGAAAAGAATCTGTGTATAAGTGCACCTGCACAGCTCAAAACCGCATCTTCCAGGGTCAGCTTTGTACTGCAACAGCAGAACTCAGGCACACACAGCCACTGCCTGGTTTTGAAGGTTTTACGGGGAGATGGCCATGGCAGTTCATTTGCTTACTGTCTGCATTTGCTTTCCTGCTACAGACAGCAGAGCTGAGTAGTGGCAGCGGTGACCGGGTGACCAGGTGATGGCAAAACCTACACTGTTTACCCTCTGTTTACAGAAATCGTTTGCCACTCCCATACCTCAGCAAACTGTGGTGGTCACTCGGATGTGAATTCTGTCCACTGCTGGGGCCTCGGGAGTGAGGCTGCAGAGCTGAGGCCTGTGTGGTTTGGCTGAAATCAGTCGTTTTGTTCGGTTGCTGTTTTGTGTGTCGGGTATGCTGTGCTCTTGGACCTTCGTCACCTAACCAACGCCTAATTGCCCATCAGGTCTCTGCTCAGAGTTCCCCAGGAGGCACTTCCTGCCCCACCAACTTAGCCTTCTCCTGTCTGTCCCTGGGTCAGCAGCATCTGAATTGGCCTCTCCCAGGGCAGAGCGCCTCGAGGGGTTTGGCAGCCAGAGCACAGGCTCTGAGCGCAGGGCCATGTCCTGCAGCTAATGGCTCAGCATTTATTCCACTTCTGCCCAGAGCCAGTCTCTTGGGAGGGATCAGTACTTATTGGAGGCATGAGCTCACCGGGGTCATGATGGCTGCAGGGAACGGAACTGTGGATAGTGCAAGGCCAGCTCAGGGGAGGCTGGAAGTGGGAGCACCATACTGCAGACGAGGCCTCCGGGTCTAGTAGGAGGAACCCAGGCCTGCACCAGCAGAGCTGCCAAGCACGTGAGGAGGTGTGGTGGTGACTGGTTAGGCTGTCAGTCAGGGAGAAGTGGGTGAGCCATTTCTCGAGAGAATGGTGAGGGGTGCATGGATGTGTGCATCGTTTCATATTTATGCCGTTCCTATGAGTATTTCCAGAACGGTCATATTGAGCTGCCTTGCTGATGGTGCTAGAAAAAAAATCTTGTAACTCCAAGTTACTTTTGTTTTTTTGTTTTTTTACAGCACCAATGGAACAGTGATTAACAAGCTGAAAGTTGTTAAGAAGCAGACGTGCCCTTTACAGAGTGGGGATATCATCTACTTGGTGTACAGGAAGAATGAACCGGAACACAGTAAGAGAGAGAAAGGCTTGCCAGGGTCAGACTCACACAGGGGCGCCCTCGAGGGCGCGCTCTGAACGTTCCTTCTGGCTACACCCCTTCCCGTAGGAATGTTCCTCCCGGCTACACCCCCTTTCTCGCTCACGTGGGTTCCTGTTGTGAATAGTGTCTGTTGAGGAGTGGGAGTGTCCACTTTGCAGCCTGAGTCCAGCCATTCCTCGGGACTACCACTGTGGCCTTGAGCAGCCAGTCCCAACATGGCAGCCACAGAGAAACTCATGGGGATGGCTTAGGTTCTACAGGAGAAGAACTTGAGTTATGGGGATAAAACCTAGGACCAGGGGTCTGGAGGCCACTGATGGTTCTGCTTTTGGAGACCTTACAAGAAACATCAAAGGTTAGACTGGATTCCAGTAAGTTTTTTCAGCTCCAGAAGTCTGCGTTTTTGTTTTGTGGAAGAACGGTGTAGGACAAGGAAAGTTACGGGAGTCCTTCCAAGGTCACCCCTGAAATCCTTTTTTTTTTTTTTTCAGATAGAGTTTTGCTCTCGTTGCCCAGGCTGGAGTGTAATGGCATGATCTCAGCTCACCGCAATCTCCACCTGCTGGGTTCAAGCGATTCTCCTGCCTCAGCCTCCCAAGTAGCTGGGATTACAGGCGCCCGCCACCACACCTGGCTCATTTTTGTATGTTTTTTTTTTTTTTGAGACGGAGTCTCGCTCTGTCACCCAGGCTGGAGCGCAGTGGCCGGATCTCAGCTCACTGCAAGCTCCACCTCCCGGGTTTACGCCATTCTCCTGCCTCAGCTTCTCAAGTAGCTGGAACTACAGGCGCCCACCACCTCACCTGGCTAGTTTTTTGTATTTTTTTTAGTAGAGACGGGGTTTCACCGGGTTAGCCAGGATGGTCTCGATCTCCTGACCTCGTGATCCACCCATCTCGGCCTCCCAAAGTGCTGGGATTACAGGCTTGAGCCACCGCGCCCGGCCCCATTTTTGTATTTTTAGTAGAGATGGGGTTTTGCCCTGCTGGACAGGCTGGTCTCAAACTCCTGACCTCAGGTGATCCACCCACCTCAGCCTCCCAAAGTGCTGGGATTACAGGCATGAGCCACCACACCCGGCCAATACTTATTTAATTTTTTTTTTGAGACAGAGTCTCATTCTGCTCTGTTGCCCAGGCTGTAGTGCAGCGGCATGATCTTGGCTCACTGCAGCCTCCACCTCCTGGGTTCAAGCGATTTTCCTGCCTCAGCCTCCCAGGTAGCTGGGATTACAGGTACATGCCACCACACCTGGCTAATTTTTGTATTTTTAGTAGAGACAGGGTTTTGCCGTGTTGGCCAGGCTGGTCTCGAACTCCTGGCCTCAGGTGATCTGCCTGCCTCGGCCTCCCAAAGTGCTGGGATTACAGACAAGAGCCACTGCACCCGGCCACCCCTGAAATTCCTAAAGACCACAGTAGTGAGGAAGAATGGGGCAAATATGGCCGGGCGCGGTGGCTCAAGCCTGTAATCCCAGCACTTGGGGAGGCCGAGACGGGCGGATCACGAGGTCAGGAGATCGAGACCATCCTGGCTAACACGGTGAAACCCCATCTCTACTAAAAAAAAATACAAAAAAACTAGCCGGGCGCGGTGGCGGGCGCCTGTAGTCCCAGCTACTCGGGAGGCTGAGGCAGGAGAATGGCGTAAACCCCAGAGGCGGAGCTTGCAGTGAGCTGAGATCTGGCCACTGCACTCCAGCCTGGGCGACAGAGCGAGACTTGGTCTCAAAAAAAAAAAAAAAGAATGGGGCAAATATGTCTTAGGCATCTTCAGTTTATATGTCTTAGGCATCTTCAGTATAAACTTAATCAGCCACTTGCCACACAGAAGGCTCTTGTATCTGCTCCTTTGTGTAGTTTGAAATTATAAGTGAGTCATAGATTCTTCACCTTCTGCCTCCTGAGGCCATTTTTCCCCAAAGCTTATTTCTTTTGAGTTGGTAAAGATGTTTTAGATTACTTCTTTTAAAAACTCTTGAACCGATGAATTTGTTATTAGCTGATGAGTCAAAATAATCAACAAAAACAAATGGACTGGAGAACAGAAGAGAAAAATGAGTTCTCAAGTTGCACAGGGGCCATCACTTTTCTGATTTGATTAATTTTCTTTTAGACGTGGCATACCTCTATGAATCTTTAAATGAAAAGCAAGGCATGACACAAGAATCCTTTGGTAAGTAAGATTATAGCAAAGAAGCAGATGCATATTTGGGGCTGTATTGCATTCCTTTTTTTTTTTTTTTTTTTTTTTTTTGAGATGGAATCTCGCTCTGTCGCCAGGCTGGAGTGCAGTGGTGCGATCTCAGTTCACTGCAACCTCCGCCTTCTGGGTTCAAGCGATTCCCCTGCCTCAGCCTCCCATTTCTTTTTGAGATGAAGTTTTGCTCTTGTTGCCCAGGCTGGAGTACAGCGGTGCAATCTTGGCTCACTACAACCTCCACCTGCCGGGTTCGAGAGATTCTCCTGCCTCAACCTCCCGAATAGCTGGGATTACAGGTTGCACCACCACACCTGGCTAGTTATTTGTATTTTTGGTAGAGATGGGGTTTCACCATGTTGGTCAGGCTGGTCTCGAACTCCTGACCTCAGGTGATCCACCTGCCTTGGCTTCCCAAAGTGCGGGGATTACAGGCCGGAGCCACCGTGCCCGGCCTTGGGGCTGTTGCATTCTTAAGAGTGTTTTGATCCCTGGAGTGTCTCCCTGAGCCCTGGATGTGAGCTCCTTCTGCTCCTTTTGGGTTACAGAAGCTAACAAGGAGAATGTGTTCCATGGGACCAAAGATGCCTCAGGTGCAGGGCCAGGGACCGATCCCTGGGTCCCTCCGTTGTCGCCCGCCGCTCAGGTGTGCTTTGAGGAACCACAGCCATCGACGTCGACCTCAGACCTCTTCCCCACAGCCTTGGCCTCTTCCACGGAGCCGCCTCCTGCAGGGCGAGAGCATTCCTCCAGTTGCGGTGAGGTCACATCTCATGAAGTCTTGGTGCTGGTTACATAGTTTTTGTTCACTACTCTTTGCCTGTGTTGTTACAGAGACAGATAAGCGACTGAGGACTGGCATGAGGTTCTCAGTAGTAAGATTTCTGTAGGAGTCAATATTGACTGTTGTTACCTTT
The DNA here is from genome assembly GCF_002776525.5 of Piliocolobus tephrosceles. Taxonomy (NCBI): domain Eukaryota; kingdom Metazoa; phylum Chordata; class Mammalia; order Primates; family Cercopithecidae; genus Piliocolobus; species Piliocolobus tephrosceles. The sequence continues at coordinate 130,438,483 of NC_045443.1, read as the reverse complement.
ACTTCCCAAGAGAAGTGAAGATCAGGGACTCTAGTACCGTGGTGTATTTTACAGTTTCATTGAGATTATAATTCACATACCATAAAAGTCATCCAGCTGAAGCATACATTTCAATGGATTTTAGTGCATCACAAGGTTGTGGGACCATCACCACTTGTTGACACCAAAAGGAAACCGGTGCCCATCAGCAGTCACTCTGCATGTCCCCTTCGCCTCGGCCCCATCAGCAGTCACTCTGCATGTCCCCTTTCCCTTGGCCCCTGGCAGCTGTGTGTGCTTTTGGCCTCTGGATTTTTCTGTTCTAGACACTTCACAGACATGGAATCATGCGTGGTCTATTGTGACTGGGCTCTTTTTTCTGTTGCTGAGACGGAGTCTCACTCTGTCTCCCAGGCTGGAGTGCAGTGGTGCGATCTCGGCTCACTATAAGCTCCGCCTCCAGGGTTCACACCATTCTCCTGCCTCAGCCTCCCAAGTAGATGGGACTACAGGGGCCCGCCACCACGCCCGGCTAATTTTTTGTATTTTTAGTAGAGATGGGGTTTCACCGTGTTAGCCAGGATGGTCTCGATCTCCTGACCTCGTGATCCACCCACCTCGGCCTCCCAAAGTGCTGGGATTACAGGCTTGAGCCACTGCTCCCAGCCGTGACTGGCTCTTTCACTTAGCATGATGTTTTCAGAGTTCATCAAGAAGAGGATGCTATTTAAAACCAGTTTTGGTTGGGTGCGGTGGCTCACGCCTGTAATCCCAGCACTTTGGGAGGCTGAGGCGGGCGGATCATGAGGTGACGAGATCAAGACCATCCTGCGTAACACGGTGAAACCCCGTCTCTATTAAAAATACAACAAATTAGCTGGGCATGGTAGCGGGCGCCTGTAGTCCCAGCTACTCGAGAGGCTGAGGCAGGAGAATGGCGTGTGAACCCAGGAGGCGGAGGTTGCAGTGAGCCAAGATTGCACCACTGCACTCTAGCCTGGGCGACAGAGCAAGACTCCATCT
>NC_045443.1:130430848-130437381 GCF_002776525.5 Piliocolobus tephrosceles | reverse complement strand
GGCGACAGAGCAAGACTCCATCTAAAAAAAAAAAAAAAAAAAAAAGAGAGGTCTCGCTCTGTTGCCCAGGTTGGGAGAGTGGCGTGATCATAGCTCACTGTAACCTTGACCTCCTGGGCTCAACTGATCCTCCCACCTCAGCCTCCTGAGTAGCTGGGACCATAGGCTCGTACTGTCACGCCTAGTTAATTTTTTCTTTTTTGTATGTTTTGTAGAGATGGGGTCTTGCTTTGTTGCCCAGGCTGGTCTCAAACTCCTAGGATCAAGTGATCCTCCCACCTTGGCCTCCCAAAGTATTGGGATTACAGGCGTGAGCCCCATGCCCGGCCTCTGACCTCTATTTTTTATTTTTATTTTTTTTCCCCAGAAGGAGTTTCACTCTTGTTGCTTAGACTGGAGTGCGGTGGCACGATCTCGGCTCACTGCAGCCTCCACCTCCCGGGTTCAAGCAATTCTCCTGCCTTAGCCTCTTGAGTAGCCGGGATTACAGATGCATGCCACCACGCCTGGCTAATTTTTTATATTTTTAGTAGAGATGGGGTTTCACCATGTTGGCCAGACTGGTCTCGACCTGACCTCAGGTGATCCACTTGCTTCAGCCTCCCAAAGTGCTGGGATTACAAGTGTGAGCCACCACACCCGGCCCAAACCTCTATTTTAACACAGTTTATGACACGGTGTGCATCATATGACCACAAATACGTGGATTTGCCCTGGGTTAGACTTGTCACCCGAGGGCTAAGCCTGGTCAAAGACATTTCTGCATTTGTTTCTCTGCGAATGCACTTCTTGTCCCCAGCTCCACCTTACATAGAGATGGGCACAAATACAGTGAAGATGTGAGTTGAGTGAGCACACATTCCTGGTAAGCCACTTGTCATTCCTGAGCTGTGACATCTTAGGTTGCCAGCTGCACTGGGTTCCAGTCAGTGACACCCTACAGTCGTGGTTCTCTCCTGAGTTGGATGGATCAGCACATGTCTTGTTTGATTCCTCTCACAGAGTCTGGGGGTGGTGGCATCTCCCCTAAAGGATGTGGTCCCTCCGTGGCAAGTGATAAAGTCTCCAGCTTTGCCTCAGCTCTCCCAGACAGAAAGCCTGCATCCTTTTTGTCATTGGAACCTCAGGATCAGGAGGATTTGGAGCCCATGAAGAAGAAAATGAAAGGAGGTTAGTATCTGGTTGTGTGTGCCCTCTGCCCTATCATGAGCCCCCGGCGCGTGCAGGGGCCGCTGCCATGCTCTGTGCTGTGGGGCGTTGCTTCTTGCAGGGGCACGTGGACCCTGCCTCAGGTCGATGCCTGTGAACACCTCTGGCATTTTCATTCAGAAAACCTGGGCCTGTTTTTTGTGGTTTGCATAATCCCGATAGCACTGTGGTTTACTACAGGCTATTCTCTTGGTCTGGAAATAGTCCGTTCTGAATTGCAGAATTAATCTAAGTCCTCCTTCCTGGCCAGGTATAGTAGTTCATACCTGTAATCCTAACACTGGGAGACCAAGGCAGGAGAATCACTTGAGTTCAGGTGATCGAGACCAGCCTGGGTGACAGAGCAAGACTTGGTCTCTAAAAATAAAAATCAAGCCAGACGTCATGGCTCACGCCTGTAATCCCAGCACTTTGGGAGGCCAAGGCAGGCAGATCACCTGAGGTCAGGAGTTCTAGACCAGCCTGGCCAACATGGTGAAACCCCGTCTCTGCTAAAAATGCAAAAATTAGCTGGGTGTGGCAGCTCATGCCTGTAATCCCAGCTACTTGGAAGGCTGAGGCAGGAGAATTGCTTGAACCCAGCAGGTGGAGGTTGCGGTGAGCCAAGACTGTGCCATTGCTCTGCAGCCAGGGCAACAAGAGCAAAACTCTGTCTCAAAATAAATAAATAAATACATAAATAAAAATCAAAAAAGAAAGCCCTCTGTCCTGGTAGGACAATGATTTCTAAAAATGTAGCTTAAATCTTCACATTCACAGGTTATCTGACACGTGGAGTTGATCGGCATGGGGAAGGTGTGGAAAGAATCAGCAACAGTTACATAGGAAAAATAAGCACAGGAGTGAGGACATTTTAATTCTAGCAAACATGAAAAATTGTGTAAGTCCTACAACAATCTAGTACACTACTTGGCTCAGCAGTGAATCCTTGCATAAGCATAATACAAATACAATATATGAACTAATAGTTGTGTTAACATAATGTTGGCGGGGGGGGGTCTCAGTTCAGAGTTTTGCTTTATGTTAATAGATGTCAGGGATGATGTCTGAAATTGATAAATCAACATGTACCATGATGACTTAGAAACACAGAGGTAAATACCAGAAGAAACAGCTCAAAGACATGAAAGTAGTTTTCCTCCAAGGAGGGAAATCAGGTAAGGAGCGGCTGAGGCAGAAGGTGACTGCCTTTGTTTTCTTGTAAATATATTATCTATACATTTTTTAAAGAGACAGGATCTTGCTTTGTCACCCAGGCCAGAGCGCAGTGGCTCAGTCGTGGCTCACTGCAGCCTCTGCCTCCTGGGCTCAGAGAGTCCTCCCACCTCAGCCTTCTGAATTGCTGGGACTGCAGGTGCGTGCTACCATACCTGGCTAATTTTGTTTGTATTTTTTGTAGAGATGGGGTTTCATTATATTGCCCAGGCTGGTCTTGAACTCCTGGGCTCGAGTGATCTCCCCGCCTCAGCCTCCCAAAGTGCTGGGATTACAGGCGCAAGCCACTGCATCTGGCTTCTTGTAAATATTTGGCTTTTTAAATTGTGTGCAGTTTATTTAATTAAAAATAAGAATTAATTGATGATTACCAACATCTCAGCATTATAGAAAAATAAAAACACACCCGAAGAGGGTCAGGCGCGGTGGCTCATGCCTGTTACCCCAACACTTTGGGAGGCTGAGGCAGGCAGATCACGAGGTCGGGAGATCGAGACCATCCTGGCTAACACAGTGAAACCCCATCTCTACTAAAATACAAAAAATTAGCCAGGCGTGGCGGCGGTCGCCTGTACTCCCAGCTACTCGGGAGGCTGAGGCAGGAGAATGGTGTGAACCTGGGAGGTGGAGCTTGCAGTGAGCTGAGATCGCGCCACTGCACTCCAGCCTGGGCGACAGAGTGAGAGACTGTTTTCAAAAAAAAAATGTTAAAGAAAACTCAAGATGTTATTTTCTTCTCAACTCCAATGACATTGGCATTGCTAAGCAATTAAACCACACAAAACTGTTTGTATGCTTGTTTCAAGTAAAGAAATCAACAACACAGTTTTGAGACTCCATCTCAAAAAAAAAAAAAGACAAAACACACCAGAAGAAAAAAATATGAGCTACTGTTGACATCTTTAGTCTCTGTTTTCAGCCTTTTCCTCTGTGACACAAATGAGTCCCAGTTTGTGTTTAAACAAAGTGACATCATACACACTGACAGCTGGCCTTCAACACTAACATCCTGAATGTCTTTTTTAATGTTATTAACCATGTCTCTAAAACAAAACTTAAACCTATTGGAATATGAGATTTATTTTGGACCTTCTGCAAAATACCCTATTTATTTATTTTATTTTATTTTATTTTATTTTATTTTATTTTTGAGACGGAGTCTCGCTCTGTTGCCCAGGTTGGAGTGCAGTGGCCGGATCTCAGCTCACTGCAAGCTCCATCTCCCGGGTTCACGCCATTCTCCTGCCTCAGCCTCCCGAGTAGCTGGGACTACAGGTGCCCGCCACCTCACCCGGCTAGTTTTTTGTATTTTAGTAGAAACGGGGTTTCACCGTGTTAGCCAGGATGGTCTCGATCTCCTGACCTCGTGATCCACCCATCTCGGCCTCCCAAAGTGCTGGGATTACAGGCTTGAGCCACCGCACCCGGCCTTATTTATTATTTTTTTGAGACAGTGTCTCACTCTGTTGCCCAGGCTGGATTGCAGTGGCACAATCTTGGCTCACTGCAACCTCTGCCTCCCAGGTTCAAGCGATTTCCGGCTAATTTTTGTATTTTCAGTAGAGACGGGGTTTTCCCTGTGTCAGCCAGGCTGGTGTCAGACTGCTAACCTCAAGTTGATCCATCTGCCTCGGCCTCTCAAGGTGCTGGGATTACAGGCGTGAGCCACCTCGCCCAGCCAAAGATGCACTTTAGAAATACAAAGATAAGGCAAGGCCTCTGTGTTTTCTGCTTCTGGTTCTGAACATCTGTGGCCTGGAGGTTTTCGCTTTCTACAGGTGAAGATGTTTGTCAGCTCAAAAGATTGCATGTGCCGGGCGTGGTGGCTCACGCCTGTAATCCCAGCACTTTGGGAGGCCAAGGCGGGTGGATCACGAGGTCAGGAGATCGAGACCATCCTGGCTAACACCGTGAAACTCCATCTCTACTAAAAATACAAAAAATTAGCTGAGCGTGGCGGCGGGCGCCTGTAGTTCCGGCTACTTGGGAGACTGAGGCAGGAGAATGGCATGAACCCGGGAGGTGGAGCTTGTAGTGAGCCAAGATCGCGCCACTGCACTCCAGCCTGGGCAACAGAGCAAGACTCTATTTCAAAAAAAAAAAAAAAAAAAATGCATGTATTTCCTCCTTGTTTACGACAGTCAGAACACTTCCCTTTCTCTTGTAGATGGGGACTTTGACCTGAACCTGCAGTTGTTGGTCGCAGAACCGCCTAGAAATGCCCAGACCATCCAGGAGGACGTCAGAGCAGCGACTGGGAAGCCAGACAAGATGGAGGAGACGCTGACATGCATCATCTGCCAGGACCTGCTACACGACTGCGTGAGGTGTGACTGCGTTCACCCTTGGCTCATGGAACATGGCACTGCAGGTTCCTCGTCCAGTGTGGGGCGGGGCTGGGCATGAAGGTCCTGTTTGGCCTGGCATCTGCTGAGGTTACCATTTTCTTTTTCTTTTTTATACAAGGTCTGGCTCTGTCGCCCAGGTAAGAGTGGGCGCTATCTCAGCCCACTGCAACCTCTCCCTACCAGGCTCGAGCGGTTCTCCCACCTCAGCCTCCTCAGTAGCTGGGACTGCAGGTGCACATCACTATGCCCGGCTGACTTTTTTTTTTAATGTTCTGATTTTATTGTTATTTATGTATTTATTTTTTATTCCTTTGTTTTTTTTTTAGATGGAGTCTCGCTCTGTCACCAGGCTGAAGTGCAGTGGCACGATCTTGGCTCACTGCAACCTCAGATTCCCAGGTTCAGATGATTCTTCTGCCTCAGCCTCCTGAGCAGCTGGGACTGCAGGCGTGTGCCACCAGGCTAATTTTTTTGTATTTTTTGTATTTTTTAGTAGAGCAGGGTTTCACCATGTTGGCCAGGCTGGTCTTGAACTCCTGACTTTAGGCAATCTGCCCACCTTTGCCTCCCAAAGTGCTGGAATTATAGGCATGAGCCACTGCTCCCAGCCACCCTGCTGATTTTTGTATTTTTGTAGAGGCAGGGTTTCGTCATGTAGCCCAGGCTGGTTTTTTGTTTTTGTTTTTGTTTTGGAGTTGGAGTCTTGCTGTGTCGTCCAGGCTGGAGTGCAGTGGCGTGATCTCAACTCACTGCAGTCTCCACCTCCCGAGTTCAAGTGATTCTCCTGCCTCAGCCTCTCAAGTAGCTGGGATTACACGCGTGCACCAACATGCCTGGCTAATTTTTTTGTATTTTTAGTACAGACGAGGGTTTCACCATGTTAGCCAGGCTGTTCTCAAACTCCTGAACTCAGGTATTCTGCCTGCCTTGGCCTCCCAAAGTGTTGGGATACAGACGTGGGCCACCGTGCACGGCCACCACTTTCATTTTAGTTGTGGTGCCAACAAGGAGGAAACTTGGAACCCTGAGCTGGAGGCTGTAGACCCCACAAGTTTTGGGTGTGTGGGTCGTGTGTGACCCAGTGAACTCTGCAGACAGATGAAAGGAACTATGCACATTTTAAAATGTTCCCTAGCTGGGAAGGTGTATCCAGCATGGAATGAATGCAGGGGCAGCTGAGGAAGGGCCTCCTTGCTTTTCTGTGGGAACTCAAGAGTGAGAACCTTCCAGCTTCTGTTCCAGAAACACTCGGTGTCTCGTTGTTTGTGTTCCTGAAGTCATAATCTCACCTCTGTCCCTCCTGAAAACACAGAGGCCATGTGGCCTCTGATTTCTTTACGTTAACGAAGACTGAGTTAAAGAGTTTTTAGGTTGAACGATGGCTGGGCTCCTGTAGGCCCTTCCGTGGTGGGGCTGCTGTGGACCTTGGTCGAGGGTGGTGGTTGCGTCTGTGGGACTGTCCGGACACTGCTCCTCTCACGCTTTCAGTTTGCAGCCCTGCATGCACACGTTCTGCGCGGCTTGCTACTCGGGCTGGATGGAGCGCTCATCCCTGTGCCCCACCTGCCGGTGTCCTGTGGAGCGTATCTGTAAAAACCACATCCTCAACAACCTCGTGGAAGCGTACCTCACCCAGCACCCAGGCAAGTGCGGGCGGTCCACCCACCAGCACCCAGGCAAGTGCGGGCAGTCTGCCCACCAGCACCCAGGGAAATGAGGGCGGTCCACCCACCGGCACCCAGGCACGTGAGGGCGGTCCAC
>NC_045443.1:130426155-130430838 GCF_002776525.5 Piliocolobus tephrosceles | reverse complement strand
GGGCGGTCCACCCACCGGCACCCAGGCACGTGAGGGCGGTCCACCCAGACCCTTCTTCCACAGCACTGTGCACACAAGCTCCCAGCAGTGTGAGCTGTGTCTGCCTGTCGTGTCTCACTGCTGGCCAATGGCGCTGTGTTCTTTCAATTCTAGACAAGAGTCGCAGTGAAGAAGATGTGCAAAGTATGGATGCCAGGAATAAAATCACTCAAGATATGCTGCAGCCCAAAGTCAGGCGGTCTTTTTCTGATGAAGAAGGGAGTTCAGAGGACCTGCTGGAGCTGTCAGACGTTGACAGCGAGTCCTCAGACATTAGGTAAATCATGCCCCTGGCTCAGAGCAGAGCGTGGGAGCTGGAGGAGCATCAGGACCGAGAGCTCACCACTGGGTGGACAGTGTGGGTCCTGAGTTCCGGTTCTTCCCCTGAGCAGCCAAGGTCTTAAATGGCTTCAGCTTGTTTTTTGGTATTGGATAGAATCAGCACCTCCCGTGAGAGGGCGTGGCAGGGACTGGGTGAACACTTACAGGAGTAGTCGGGTAGCCAGCAGAGCGCCAGCCGCAGGCGGCTGTTGGGACATCTGCACCCTTGGCCGACACCCTTCCCTTGGCTTCGACTCGTCATGGTCTGGCATCTCTGGCTGTGACAGAGGGACTTCATTCCGTATGTTATTTTTTCCCACATAAGCATATGTATTCTTTGTAGCTGATCTAGTGACTGTAAAGTCCTGTAGTATAAATTGCAACGTTTATCATTTGTCAGGATGTTATTACGGAAGAGGCACCATCACCTGGACCAGACAGTCCCGGCCTCAGAGACCTTGTTTATCGGCTGCCATGTTGATGTTTCCTAATGCACAAGTCCAGGGTCTGAATGTTGGGTCAAGGCCAAGATATTTAAAAAGACAATGAACACATAAAAAAACCCAAAACTTCTCTTTGTTTGCTTTTGCCAAGTTTTAACATGTGACTGTTAAGCAAAAAGAAGGGAACAAAAACCACTTTAGTGTTAAGATTTTGCTGCATCTTCCCAGCTATTCGTACATGCATCCTAATCGTTAACAAAATGAAATGTAATATAGTAACAGGTTTTTTTTTTTGAGACGGAATTTCGCTCTTGTCGACCAGGCTGAAGTGCGATAGCACGAATTTTATTTATTTATTTATTTATTTATTTTTGAGACGGAGTCTCGCTCTGTCACCAGGCTGGAGTGCAGTCGCGCGATGTCGGCTCACTGCAACCTCTGCCTCCTGAATTCAAGTGATTCTCCTGCCTCAGCCTCTTGAGTAGCTGGGACAACAGGCGCCTGCCACCACACCCAACTAATTTTTTTGTATTTTTAGTAGAGACAAGGTTTCACCACGTTGGTCAGGATGGCCTTGATCTCCTGACCTCGTGATCTGCCCACCTCGACCTCCCAAAGTGCTGGGATTACAGGCGTGAGAAACAAATGTTTTTATGAAGCTGGGATTCAGCTGCACATACAGCTCGGTAATGTCCCCAGCATTTGAATTGGGAAGCGCTTGCTGTGCATTTCTTACGTCCATGTTTGTGCACACGTGCAGTGACGTCAACATTTAGACGTGAAGTGGTCGAGTCACAGAATGTGACTGGAATTGGGCCTGGACAGACGTTTGATAAGTTTGTTATCCCCACACCAATGGGAAAGGGCGCGTCTAATGCACTCTACAAGGTCTCCCCGAGGGGCTCTTTTTGCCAGTTTAGTAGGAGAAATAGGTAATCTCATTTTCATTTACATTTTTTCCTTATGAAAAAATACGTGTCTTTTCACCGTGCTCTTGTTAATCTGGTCAGGTCTTACCCGCTGGCCTTACTGGCCCCTGGCCTTGGTGTCAGGCGCAGAAAAGCCTTTCAGATGGAGAGGAGAGCCCCGTGTATTTTTTCCAACAAGTTCTTTTTTTACAGTTTACATTTTTGTCTGCTCGTTTGTGGACGTACAAGGGAAGTGTAGAAAAGACAAGTGATTCGGGGCCTTGCAGGCTCCTGGTGTGACTCCCAGTACCTTGTCCACCATGCTCTACTTTTAACGGGAGGGTAGGTGGCGTCCTGAGGAGCACGAGGTGTGTTTGCACGTGCTGGCCTTTGCCCTGCGCTGGCGTCGTCTCCTGGGAGCACACATCAGTGGGGACTGAGTGGCCCCGAGGATGGCGCTCCAAAGCGTGGGGCTGAGCTGGGGGTGTAGAGCGGCGCATCCTCGCCCTTTGACTCCTGTTCTGGTCCCTCTCCTCTAACACTGTGGTGCTGGGCAGGAAGGGGGCCTGGCCTTTCCTCTCACACCAAGCAGCCGAGCGAGGGTGGAGCTGAGCTGTGACGGCTGTGGACCCGCGTTGCACCGGCCCTACCTGAGAGAGGCTGGGGGCCTGCACACAGCTCGGCCCTGTGCTTCCTTGCAGCCAGCCGTACGTTGTGTGCCGGCAGTGTCCTGAGTACAGAAGGCAGGTGGCGCAGCCTCCCCACTGCCCAGCACCCGAGGGTGAGCCAGGAGCCCCGCAGGCCCTGGGGGATGTACCCTCCACGTCCGTCAGCCTCACGACAGGTGAGCCACGCCGCCCTGAGGCCTCAGCCTTCCCACGAGTCACTTTGTGGCTGTGCCCGGTGCTGATGTGCACGTGGCCACACTCTGCCCACCTCCTCTCTGCACCCCTTGCCCCCTTCGGGCCCTGGCCTCGGTGGTCTCCGCACTCACAGTTCGTTGCTTTTTGTGACTGATTTTGGGTTGGGAAATCAGATAAGTAACTGTTGATTCGTAGCCACTCCTGAACACTCCTGGGAATTAACAACCCTGACCTTAATACTTGGCTCCTCCCCAGCCGCTGCCTCAGGGCAGCTCACATCTCCCAGTGGGTTTGCCAGACCCAAAGTGGTGATCGTGTATCTGTCCCTCAAGTAAGAGGCGGACTTCTCCTCAGCAGTGGCGATGTCTCCAGAGTTGGCTTAATGCGAAATGTTTTCCCGTCAGTTTTCCCGTCAGGTGCCTGTTTCCGGCAAGGGGTGTCAGGTGCCATCCAGGAAAGCAGAGGAGAGCTGGGCAGGAGGTGTGGAGGCTGCACTTCTCCGCCCTGCTCACTTCAGACTCATAGAATGGGAAGATGGCCCTTGGGGTCCTGGCTTCCTGGCCACGGGTCAGGGCTGAGCACATCACGAGGCCACTGGCCTGGGATGGATGCAGAGCCACATCCTTGTGCTGTGTTCTCAGTGGCTTCTTGTAGAACCCGTGGACAGAACAGACAAAGCAGTGTCCCCCTGGACGCCTGTCCACCAGCCTGGGTTTGCCTCCGTCACTCAGCAGCTCCGTTTGGGTCACTGGACAGACTCTTTCCTTTGCATGGGACCAGCACCTCCCTCTGGGGTCCTGGATCCCTCAGTGGGCGCTTGGTGAACCTGGGTGGTGAAATTGCTGTCCTTATGGCCAGCATGTTGACCTCACAGGGTCTTTCCTGTGTGGGTGGTGAGTGTCCAGGGAACTTGGCCAGGTGGGTGCAGACTTCTGCTGCCGCGTCAATTGGGCTTGTGCAACTAGCCTGTCCTTTGTTGATTTGAGAGATGGCTGTTCTCTCACCTGAGCGGACACTGAACACAAAACTTGTTTTATTCTATATCATAGGTTCTATGGGGCTATCCTCCCTTTATAGGAAATAGTAGAAAACCTTCAACAGATCGGCCGGGCCTGATGGCTCATACCTGTAATCCCAGCACTTTGGGAGGTCGAGGCAGGCGGGTCGCAAGGTCAGGAGATCGAGACCATCCTGGCTACCACGGTGAAATCCCGTCTCTACTAAAAATACAGAAAAATTAGCCGGGCGTGGTGGTGGGCGCCTGTAGTCCCAGGTACTCGGGAGGCTGAGGCAGAAGAATGGCATGAACCTGGGAGGTGGAACTTGCAGTGAGCCGAGATCACGCCACTGTACTCCAGCCTGAGTGACAGACCAAGACTCTGTCTAAAAAAAAAAAAGAAAAGAAAAACCTTCAACAGATCTTTGAAGTCTTGCTCCAGTCGCTAAACCAGTCATTGTTGTTAATCCGTTTGGACTCCCCGAGTTTGGGTGGCAGAAGGTCCCTGGTGGTTTAGCAGGGTGGGTCTGTGTCTTCCCCGGCTGTCTCAGGTGCACCTCCTCACTGTGCTTCCGGGCGGCGTCTCTAACCTGCTGTCTTTCTGCCCTGCGTCCCACGTGCTCCCGCTGAATGTGCGTGTGCTTCAGCAGTCCAGGATTACGTGTGCCCTCTGCAAGGAAGCCACGCCCTGTGCACCTGCTGCTTCCAGCCCATGCCCGACCGGAGAGCGGAGCGCGAGCAGGACCCACGTGTCGCCCCTCAGCAGTGTGAGTGCCCGCGCCACGGAACGCAGGCGGGCTCCCTCTGTCCTTCGGGGCTCAGGTTTCAAAATGGTGTTTGGCCTTAGGGTGCCCCATGAAGTAAGGATGCCGTTTCTTTTTTTCCATCTGTGTGATCAGTTGTCCCCACATGACTGTATTGAATAATCCATCTTTTTTTTTTTTTTCTTTTTTTTTTGAGGCGGAGTCTTGTTCTGTCACCCGGGCTGGAGTGCAGTGGCCGGATCTCAGCTCACTGCAAGCTCCGCCTCCCGGGTTTACGCCATTCTCCTGCCTCAGCCTCCGGAGTAGCTGGGACTACAGGCGCCCGCCACCTCGCCCGGCTAGTTTTTT
>NC_045443.1:130389790-130406155 GCF_002776525.5 Piliocolobus tephrosceles | reverse complement strand
AAGAAAGAAACTGCCCAACTGTATTCCAGAGTAGGTGCACTATTGCTGTTCCTATCAGCAATGTAGGAGAGATTAGTTACCCTAAAGTAGATTATTCCCAGCATTTCATATTGCCACTGCTGTGTATTATTTGAGAGATTACTCTGAACTACATTAATCCCAGCATTCCATATCGCCACTGCTGTATATTATTTCAGCTATTCTAATAGGTGTATACTAATGTCCCAAGGCAGTCTTTTTTTTTTTTTTTTTTTTTTGAGACAGAGTCTTGCTGTTACCCAGGCTGGAGTGCAGTGGTATGATCCTAGCTCACTGCAGCCTCCACCTCCCGGGTTCAAGCGATTCTCCTGCCTCAGCCTCCCACGTAGTTGGTATTACAGGTACCTGCCACCATGCCCAGCTAATTTTTGTATTTTTAGTAGAAATGGGATTTCACCATTAGTCAGGCTGGTCTCAAACTCCTGACCTCAGGTGATCCATCTGCCTTGGCCTCCCAAAGTGCTGGAATTACAGGCGTGAGCTTCCGCACCTGACCTCAACATCATCTTAATGTGCATTTCTGTAATGGCTAGTGACACTGAACCTGGTCCCAAGCTTATTTACCCCTCATATATCCTTTTAGTGAAATGTCTTTTCATGTGTTTTGCTTGTCTTGTGTGTGTGTGTGTGTGTGTTTTGGAGATGGAGTCTCATTCTGTCACCCAGGCTGGAGTGCAGTGACATGATCTCATGATCTCAGCTCACTGCAACCTCCACCTCCCAGGTTCAAGCAATTTTTGTGCCTCAGCCACCCAAGTAGCTGGCATTACAGGCGTGCACCACCACACCTGGCTAATTTTTATATTTTTAGTAGAGACAGGGTTTCTCCATGTTGGCCAGGCTGGTCTCAAACTCCTGGCCTCAAGTGATTTGCCCGCCTCGGCCTCCCAAAGTGCTGAGATTACAGGCATGAGCCATTGTCCCCAGAATAATTGTTTTTGTTTTTTTTTTACTGTCAAGTTTTGAGAGTTCTTTATATATTCTAGCTACTAGTCCTTCAACAAACGTGGTTTGAAAATATTTTCTCACAGTCTGTGACTCATCTTTTCATCCTCTTAATGTGGTCTTTCTCATAAGGTTTGTTTGTTTTGAGACAGAGTCTTGCTCTGTCACCCAGGCTGGAGTGCAGTGGCATGATCTCAGCTCACTGCAACTTCTGCCTCCTGGGTTCAAGTGATCCTCCTGCCTCGGCCTCCCAAGTAGCTGGGACTACAGGCACGCACCACCACACCCAGCTAATTTTTATGTATTTTTCGTAGAGCTGGGGTTTCACCACGTTGGCCAGGATAGTCTCCATTGGTTGACCTTGTGATCCACCTGCCTCAGTCTCTCAACGTGCTGGGATTACAAGGCGTGAGCCAGCGCGCCTGGCCTTTTTTTTTTTTTTTCGTTTTGAGACAGAGTCTTGCTCTGTCACCCAGGCTGGAGTGTTGTGGCATGATCTTGGCTCACTGCAAGCTCCACCCCCGGGATTCACGCCATTCTTCTGCCTCAGCCTCCCAAGTAGCTGGGATTACAGGCACTTGCCACCATGCCCAGCTAATTATTTTTAGTAGAGATGGGTTTTACCATTTGGCTTGGCTGGTCTTGAATTCCTGACCTCAGGTGATCCGCCCGCCTCGGCCTCCCAAAGTGTTGGGATTACAGGCGTGAGCCACCACGTCTGGTGAAAAGTTTCTAATTTTTTCATAAAGTTTACGCTATCAACTTCTTTTGTGAATTGTGCTTTCTTGTCAGATCTAGGAACTCTTCCCCAAGCTCTAGATGTCAGAAATTGTTTTCTTCTAAAAGTTGTATAGTTTCATTCATACATTTTACGCCTCAGTCTGTGATCATTTTGAGTTAGAATTTGCATTTGCAGATAGTATCATGGCCCATGTAAAAAATACAAGGATTTTACAACAGACAACCGCAAAACGTCAAATAAACCCTCAAACTAATGAGTTCAGTGGGGTCTCAGGATAACAAAATCAAGATAGAATTCATCACGTTTGTGTAGACCAACAGTGAACACGTGGAAAACGACGTCAAAAACGCAGTGTCACAGTAGCTTGACGTGAAATACTACACACTTCAAAGGTGCAGAATCTGTATGCTGAAATTACGAAATGCTGGTGGAAGAAATCAAAAGACCTAAATAAATGGAGAAGCCACCATGGACGCAGATGAAGGACCGAGTCAGCGATGCCCGTGCTCCCCAAATGATCTGCAGCAGTTCCCATCAAAATTCCAGAAAGGTTCTTAGACAGAAGCGTATTCCAAAATCCACAGAGATGAGCGCAACATCACAGAGGACCCCGAGGCGGCCTCCAGGCCGCCACCTTCCTCACAGCTGGAAGAGCGGCCTGGTGGACGAGGGAAGGTGGAAAGCCGTTCCCCAGCGCCCCGCGCCGTCCAGCTTTGCCTTTTAAAGGGGAAGCAAATAGGGTCGAAAGCAGCGTCGCCTTTGAACTTGGCACCTGAAGCGCGAAGGGCGCCAGCCGGGTGGAGGTGCGGGGTTGGGGCGGGCGGGGAAGTCACGCCCACGCCGAGGACGGCCGCGCCCACACCGAGGACGGCCGCGCCCCCGCCGAGTCCCGGCCACGCCACTTCCGCCGGAAGCTCAGTTCAGCTTCCTGAAGGAGTTGGTCCTGCAAGTCCGGAAGTTGCGTTTCTACTAGGGAAAGGTCCGCAAACTCCTAAGGTCACTTTCTGAAGCCGGCCTCCGGACATTCGGAGGTGAGATCGATCCGGACCCTGCGGCCAGAGCGTCCCTGGCTCTGGGGTGGCCGCTGGCAGAAGAGGAGGACAGTCTCTGTTCCGGAACGAATACAGCGCGTGCAGGCTGTTTCCGGGGACCCGAGTCCGCTCCACCGCTCGCCCCGCCCCTCGCACGGCCACGTCTCCGCCGGAGCATCCGGGCCGGGCGGCCTCCTTGGCTGCCGCAGCAGCAGGGTGAGAGGCGTGGGGGCCGCAGCGCCTCGGGGCTCTGGTTCCCGCCGTGCATGGACCGGGGAGGCCCGAGGGGCGGCGGCGGAGGCCGGGCGTGGGGCGGCGGGGCCTGAGCCCGTCCCTGCAGCGTTGCGGGACGGCCCCGTTCCAGTCGCCCCCTCCTCGCTGCGGTGGCCTCGGGCCTGGGCGCGCCCCTACAGCTGCAGCGGAGCGGACTCTGTAAATGCCGGTGCCCGCGGGCCCTCCTGAATGCTTGTCTGCGCCTGAAGAGCGCGGCATGTCCTGAAGCTGTCCACCGCCACCACTCGGGCAGTGCTTGTGCCTTTAGTCTGGCCCTTTGCAGCTGACAAGCGTGACTTGGTGTCGGGTGGTTCGTGGGAAGCCGGGGTTTCAGGAGTCCGAGTACTTCCTTGTTTGCCTTTGTCGCTGGCGGACTTGTCTCCATTCCAGGTGCCCAGAGCGAGTGGGGCCGGGCGTTGTCACGGGTATGAACCCGACGAATGTCAGTCATGTGGCGGGTCCTGGTCATTGTGGGCCTGGGCCCTGCCCCCGCCGAGCTCACCTAGCACAGGGACACCCAGGGTCGCCACCGAGAGGGTACCGGGCAGTGGTTGGTGTGTGGGAGCCTGGGGGCCGGGCGACTTCTGTGCTAAGGCCTGTGTGACGAGAAGCAAGCCAGGCAAAACTGTGAGAAAAACACGTCTCAGGCAGAAAGTTTGAAGATCCTGAGGGCGGAGAAAGGTTGGCGTTTTAAGGCGGAGAATGTGGCTGGAGTGTAATGGCACAGGGGGAAAGCGGTGGAGGTAAGGATGTTGGTGTAGGCAGGTGCTGGATTAGTAAGAGGTTGGAGTTTATTATCACTGGGACAGTGTAAGCCATTTACAGGTGACTCATGGATTTTTTTTTTTTTTAAGAGACTGGGTGTGTTGCTGTATTGCCTAAGCTGGTGTGGAACTCCTGGCCTCAAGCGTTTCTCTCACCCCAACCTCCCTAAGTGCTGGGGTTACAGGTGTGAGCAGCCACACCCGTTGTGGATTATTTTGAATTGTCTTTTAAATGACATGAACATAGCCCTTTATAATCCTTTAATAGCTTTCCGGGCAGTGTAGAAGGAAATAAATCATCTGACTTTACTCAGATTGTAGAGGAGCTTCCCCCCTATCCCCCCCGCCCATTGCCTTAAGAAATAGCATGGCCGGGCGCGGTGGCTCACGCCTGTAATTCCAGCACTTTGGGAGGCCGAGACAGGCGGATCAGAAGGTCAGGAGATCGAGACCATCCTGGCTAACACGGTGAAACCCCGTCTCTACTAAAAATACAATAAATTACCCGGCCGTGGTGGCGGGCGCCTGTAGTCCCAGCTACTCAGGAGGCTGAGGCGGGAGAATGGGGTGAACCCAGACGGCGGAGCTTACAGTGAGCCAAGATCACGCCACTGCTCTCCAGCCTAGGTGACAGAGCAAGACTCAGTCTCAAAAAAAAAAAAAAAAAAAAAATACTTTCCCAAGTGAGAATGCCTTAGGCTGGCTTTTACTTAGCGATTTTGACAAGCAACAACTAAAGGGAAAATCACAATTACTGCCATTTTATTGAGGACATGGGACAGACTCTGTGCCTTGTTGTATTTAATCCTGGCAAAATTTTGCATTCATTTTCTCGTTGTTTTTACGGGAGGAGACAGGCTAAAAGTGGTTAAATCTCTAGCCCAGGCTCTCACAGCTAAGTGGTGGAGGGTTGGGAGCTGAGGCCGGAGTCCCGACTTCCAAGCCTGCCCTTTATGTCTCTGCAGTGACGTGAGGCTTGCTTTTGGTTTTCACTTGGTGGGTACATCTCTGTTTGCTTTTGGATACTGGTGTGGCCTCCACCAGGCACTGTCTTCCTGGGGAAATCGTGTTTGGTCTTTGGCTGTGCTCTGTTGTTTCTCATACCCGATAGGACAGCTGAAACGAGGTGGAGGAGATGGAGCCGGGAATGTCTGTATACAGAATTCAGGTGTGGGGGAAGCAGAAAGTCCTGTAGGTGCCTGAGGTGGTGGTTTTGCAGTGTGAAGTCCTTTGATGTTACCCAGCTGTGAACCTAGGGTTGTATGTACCTTTCCGAGTTCTAAGTGACAGCTTTGTCCCATCTCTTCCCTCTAGAGATGTAGGAGTGCAAGTGATAATAAGTGAGACTGATTAGACTGGCCTCTTTATTTAAAAAATAAAATCAGAATGGAGTCATGTTCCTAATAACAGCTTTCTGTGATGCACTGGCAACTGGCTGCTCCTCCTCCTTGCTGCCCGGAGATTGGCTTTTGTCAGTCGTCTGAGGTAATGAGGCCCTGATGACTGAGTCATTCCAAATTTTAACTAAAAATCAAGCAAGACTGAGGATCGACCGAGACTGCTTATTGCCCTACAGGGAGAAGTATCGCTGTCGGCAGACTCCAGGCAGTTAGTGAATTCTCTCTCTGGTCCGGCTTCAGGAGGAGCTGCCTATAAACAGGGGCCGTCTTTGTGACTTACAGTCACCGTCTGGGGGTCTCTGTTCTGGAGAGGTGGGCTGCTTGGACGCCAGCAGGGGAATTAAGTGAGCAGAATCTGTGATTGCACTGGACTCAGAGAGCTTGGTGCAGTTGGCTGTCACCATGTTGGCGTGCCCTCTCGGTGGAACCTGAGCATCTTTGGCTATGTTCCTCCTCCTTGGTCAGTGTAAGGCCCAGGCGTCGTCACTGTGGGCCTCTGCAGCAGTTCTCCTCTGCGTGCTCTGCCTGTAATGACTGAGTCGGGTCCTGCTGGTCGTTCCATCCTTTCTTTCTTTCTTTTATTTATTTATTTATTTTGAGACGGAGTCTCGCTCTGTCGCCCAGGCTGGAGTGCAGTGGCCGGATCTCAGCTCACTGCAAGCTCCGCCTCCCGGGTTCACGCCATTCTCCTGCCTCAGCCTCCCGAGTAGCTGGGACTACAGGCGCCCGCCACCTCGCCCGGCTAGTTTTTTGTATTCTTTAGTAGAGATGGGGTTTCACCGTGTTAGCCAGGATGGTCTCGATCTCCTGACCTTGTGATCCGCCCGTCTCGGCCTCCCAAAGTGCTGGGATTACAGGCTTGAGCCACCGCGCCCGGCCCGTCCCATCCTTTCTGTTCAGGTGGTGGTGCCTGGGCTGTGGTCGTGATGCTGCTCTTCCAGTTTCTAACTCCCTGGACTCCCTCATTGGAACTGAAGCTTTCAGATGTTTCAGCTGGAATCATTTAGAGTTTTCTGTATTTTAAAAGGGAGTATTGATGCTCAAGGATTCAAATACTTGATCACTTTGTTTCGGAACCATTAGCTTTGTGGCCAAGGAATGTACTCAGCAGAACTGGATATTTAATTCGGCAAATTAAATCCGCGTTGGCACTTTAGGAATTGGGAGTATTCAAGGTTGTAGGAGGCAGATGGGGAATGAGTCTTTGCCTTCAAGGCTCTCGCCATGTAATGGGCACACACACAGTGGCAGACATGACGTGCTGTGGTGGAGGCCACGTGAGGTACAGCGATGGCACAGGGGATGGACAGGACACTTTACCTGAGGGGCCAGGAGGACTGCACGCGTAGCCACACACGGTCGTTTCCATATCATCACCCACCCCCGCAAGGCAGAAGCAAAGACATCCCAAAGCAAAACACAATTTTTTTTTTGCTAGGAAATTTTCAGGAGGACCAGATGTACAGGTGCTAATATTCAGTGGCTCAGCAGAGTCCACATTCCACCCGTGTATCCCTCCCTGCCGGTTTGTAATTCGTCTGTGGTCGAAGGGGAAGCCTGTGGTGAGCGGCTGTCATTTTGCTAATGCTCCTTCCCTTGTTTAGGGGGTGTCTTCTCCACTCCCGGGGGGGCGTGGCCGACTGACCCCCAGCTCTCCTGGGGCGCGTCTGGGATTGTAGCCGAGGGGCAGGCTTGGTGGAGATCGTCGCAGTGTTTTTCCTGGAAAGTGATTTTCAGAGAGTTCTGTGCTGTGTGTAAGGACAGGTGTGTGGCTCAGATCCTGCGAGGCTCTAGGGCCCCTTTATCACCCACCCACCTGGAAAATCCAGGGATGAAAGATGTTACTAGATGGTCGTAGACACAAAAGTGAGATTGAGAATTCGTTGCACACAGGATTAGCTCTTGACCAGTCTCAGTAACTTCGTTCACTTCTGTGATTCAGACTTTGCTTCAATCTTTAAATATTTATAGGTGCCAGGCACCTTGAGTCAAGACTCCTAGGATCCTTTGTTTACAGTAGTTTCTTGATTAGCTGTGCTGGATTTATAGTTACTAATGGTGTGACACATTTCTATTCACAGTGCTTTCTGGTTACAAACCCTTACTGCTAGTTTCACGCTAACAGCATATGTAACCTTTTAATGCTCTGAACAACACTCTTATGAACTCATAACTGTCTCTGGCCTGTAGGATGCAAGGCGGCAGCGAGGAATGGCGGATTATTATAGTTATGAGCAGATACAGGTCTGCACGCCCTTCTGTGAGTTACTGACTGTGTCAGTGGACTGGGTTACACCCACCACCAGTGGGTTTCCTCTTTCACAGGTGACCAGTCTAGATGGCAGATAGAGTGAGAGTAAAAACTCCTAGAAAGACAGGCACATCCTGCTGTGGGGCCAGCGGCACATGTGCTCCCAAGGACCAGCTATGTGGGCTGCTTTTTTTTTTTGAGATGGAGTTTGGCACTTGTCTCCCAGGCTGTAGTGCAATGGCACAATTTTGACTCACTGCAATCTTTGTCTCCTAGGTTCAAGTGATTTTCCTGCCTTAGCCTCCTGAGTAGTTGGGATTATAGGCACGTGCTGCCATGCCTGGCTAATTTTTGTATTTTTAGTAAAGATGAGGTTTCAGCATGTTAGGCTGGTCTTGAAATTCTGACCTCCAGTGACCCATCCACCTTGGCCTCACAAAGTTATGGGATTATGGGCATGAGTCACTGCGCCCGGCCCTTTTTTTTTTTGAGATGGAGTTTCCACTCTTGTTGCCCAGGCTGGAGTGCAATGGTGTGGTCTTGGTTCACTGCAACCTCTGCCTCCCAGGTTCAAGTGATTCTTCTGCCTCAGGCTCCCAAGTAGCTGGGATTATGGGCACCTGCCACCACACCTGGCTAGTTATTTGTATTTTTAGTAGAGATGGGGTTTCACCATGTTGGCCAGGCTGGTCTCAAACTCCTGACCTCAGGTGATCTGCCCGCCTTGGCCTCCCAAAGTGCTGGGATTACAGGCGTGAGCCGCCACGCGCGGCCCCACGTGGGCTTCTTGTCTATACCTTCTGTGTGGGATTCGTAAGCTAGAGGCGAAGGTTGTGTAATATTTATCATGAAAAATGTTAAACACGGAACATAATGTAGGTTAATACAAAACTGATTTTAAAGGAATAAATGCCAGCATTTCTGCAGAATGAATGGAAGCTCGTGCTAGTGTCTTACCTGTTGATAAGGAAACGAGTTAATAGTATCACCAGCACATTTCAAGGTGGATAATCACTTGTCAAATGTTGGGCAAAGTTTTGCTCACCTGAATGTAGCCCAGCAGGGCTGAGAGAGCCAGCGAGCTCTAACCCAGCTGCAGGTAAAGACGGGAACGGGCCCTGCTGTGAGATGCCCTCTCTGTGCCCCCACTCCAAGGCAGCTGCCTTTCTGGTGTCCTTGTACCCCTGTATACAGTTACCACATCCATGGCACCTGCTTTTTAAAGTTTTGTTTCTCCAGATCTGAGCTGTCCAACCTGAAGGGGTGGGGCTGCCAGCAGGAGCCTTGGCCTTGGGCAGTCACTCCACTGGCTGAGAGGGGAGCGTGCCCTAGCACACTTAGGCCTGCGAGTCTGATATTTTAATTTTTAAATTTTTTTTGAGATGGGGTCTCCCTCTGTCGCCCAGGCTGGAGTGCAGTGGTGCGATCTCGGCTCACTGCAACCTCCGCCTCCCAGGTTCAAGTGACTCTCCTGCCTCAGCCTCCCAACTAGCTGGGACTACAGGTGCCCGCCACCACACCCAGCTATTTTTTGTATTTTTAGCAGAGACAGGGTTTCACCATGTTGGCCAGACTGGTCTGCATTCCTGACCTCAGGTGATCACCCACTTTGGCCTCCCAAAGTGCTGGGATAGTAGGCGTGAGCCACTGCGTCTGGCCTAATTTTTTTTTTGAGATGGAGTCTCACTCTGTTGCCCAGGCTGGAGTGCAGTGGCATGATCTCAGCTCACTGCAAACTCCACCTCCCAGGTTCAAGCGACTTTCCTGCCTCAGCCTTCCGAGTAGCTGGGATTACAGGTGTGCACCACCACGCCCAGCTAGTTTTTGTATTTTTGGTAGAGATGGGGTTTCACCATGTTGGCCAGGCTGGTCTTGAGCTCCTGATCTCATGTGATCTGCCTGCCTCGGCCTCCCAAATTGCTGGGATTACATGGGTGAGCCACCGCACCTGGCCCAAATTAATTAATTTTAAATTTAAAACTCAGTTCCTCAGTTGCCCCGTGTGACAGCTACTCCACAATACAAAGCCGCAGTGTCCCGGCAGAATGTTCTTTAGTTGGCACCGACACAGACATTAAGCTCCTTCAGGAAAGGGCCCAGTGTGGCTGGATCAGCATTTTAGCTGCAAGACCTAGGACATGGTAGGGGCTCCAGGATTATTTGCTGAATGAAAAAGTCTGTATTTGTTTCTTGTACGTATGCAAATTGGGAACCATATGTTAATTTTGTAATCGATACTTGAAATCTGACGAGTAAAAGTTTCATAATACATTTTTTCTCTTTCTCTCCTGTCAGGTATCATGATATTAGCTGGTTTGACCTCAAGCCATTTGAGTCATTAGATCTCCTGAAAATGGGAGACACAGTGGGGCCCCTCCCAGGAGCTCTTGGCTGTTGCTGATGGCAGAAACCAAGCTTGTCGAAGGTTCACTTGTAGCCCCACGGCGTCAGTGCAGCTGGTGTCGTCCTGACCATGGACGGCGCGTCGGCCGAGCAGGATGGCCTCCAGGAGGACAGATCCCACGGTGGCCCCTTGGCTCTCCCCGAGGGCCCCCTGAAGCCCCCAGGCCCAGTGGTGCCACCTGACCAGCAGGACAAAGCCCAGTGTAAGTCGTCAGGTTCCTCTGTGTGCTGGTTACAGGAGGACGTGGTGTTGAGGGAGGACGTGGTGTTGAGACCACTGTGGGCTTTTCACTTCATTCAAAGTATGTTTTAGTAACTGAATGATGCCACCTTCAGATCAAGCACGTTCCTGATAAACAGAACGCCATTTGACGGCTGTGGGCAGCAGCAGTGTTTCCCTGAAGGGGATCTATGGGTCTTTGTCGTGTTCCCTGCCCAGAATTCTACCTTTTTTTTTTTTTTGAGATGGGGTTTCACTCTTGTTGCCCAGGCTAAAGTGCAGTGGCGAGATCTCGGCTCACTGCAACCTCCACCTCCTGGGTTCAAGCGATTCTTCTGCCTCAGCCTCCCAGGTAGCTGGGATTACAGGCGTGCGCCACCACCCCCGGCTGTTTTTTGTGTTTTTAGTAGAGATAGGGTTTTTCCATGTTGGTCAGGCTGGTCACGAACTCCCAACCTCAGGTGATCCATCCACCTCAGCCTCCCAGAGTGCTGGGATTACAGGCGTGAGCCACTGCACCCAGCCCCTTTTTTTTGTGTGTGTGATACAGTGTCCTGTTGCGAAGGCTGGAGTGCAGTGGAATAATCTCAGCTCATTGCAACCTCCACCTCCTGGGTTCAAGCAATTCTTCAGCTTCAGCCTCCTGAAGTAGCTGGGACTATAGGCGCCCACCACCACGCCCAGCTGTTTTTTGTATTTTTAGTAGAGATGGGGTTTCACCATGTTGGTCAGGCTGGTCTCGAACTCCTGATCTTAAGTGATCCACCCACTTGAGCCTCCCAAAGTGCTGGGATTACAGGAGTGAGCCACTGTGCCTGGCCAAATTCTGCCTGTTTGGTCAGTGGCCAAATGTTTAATAGCTAGAATTCAGAACTATTTCAGTAGAGATCTAAGGATTACTGAGCACAATTTTATGTTAGCCCCCCGGGGCTATGCACGTGTCAGAGGGAAAGGGTGAGTTAGTTATTCACTCAGTTCTCCTGCCTCTTTCTGGCCAGGAGGTTCAGTGCTTTAAAACGGTAGACTGTAGATGTGCTAATTTACTATCAGAAATCACAGTCTAATTCCTGTAAAATGATACTCAGGCACTTAGGATAGCTTCGCTGGTCGTTGCTACAAAAGCATCAGGTGAGGCAGATAACAGCTTGAAGGCCCAAGGTCAGGGGTTCTGAGACCGACAGCCATGGAACCAGCTCTTAGATCTACCACTCGGGAGCATTGTACCCTCGAGCAAGATGCTTGATTAATCGCAGCCTCTACCTCTTTATTTTTCTGTTTTAAAAATTTTATTACTGTTTTTAGAGTCAGGGTGTTGCTGCATTGAGCAGGCTGAAGTGCAGTGGTGTAATCATAGCTCACTGCAGCCATGAGCTCCTGGGCGTAAGCGATCTTCCTGCCTTGGTCTCCTGGGTGTAAGCGATCCTCCTGCCTTGGTCTCTGGGGTAGCTGTGACTACAGACGCATGTCAGCACGCCTGGCTGATTTTTCTTTTTTTGTGAGACAGTTTTGTTCTTGTCCCCCAGGCTTAGTGCAATGGTGCGATCTCGGCTCATTGCAGCCTCTGCCTCCCGGGTTCAAGCGATTCTTCTGTCTCAGCCTCCCGAGTAGCTGGGATTACAGGCATGTGCCACTATGCCCGGCTAATTTTGTATTTTTAATAGAGATGGAGTTTCCATGTTGATCAGGCTGGTCTCGAACTCCCGATCTCTGGTGATCCACCCGCCTCGGCCTCCCAAAGTGGCTGGGATTGCAGGTGTGAGCCCCGTGCCCAGTTGCCTGGCTCATTTTAAAAACTTTTTATAGAGACAGTCTTGCCATTGCCCAGGCTGGTCATGAATTCCTGGCCTTAAGTTATCCTCCCACCTCCACCTCCCAAAGTGCTGGGATTACTGGCGAGAGCCACTGCATGTGGCCAACCTCTTTTTTTGTTGTTGTTTTTTGTTTTTTTGAGACAGAGTCTTGCTCTGTCGCCAAGGCTGGAGTGCAGTGTCGCGGTCTTGGCTCACTGCAACCTCCAACTCCTGAGTTCAAGTGATTCTCCTGCTTTAGCCTCCCAAGTAGCTAGGATTACAGACGCATGCCACCGTGCCTAGCTACTTTTTGTCTTTTTAGTCGAGATGGGGTTTCACCATGTTGGCCAGGCTGGTCTTGAACTCCTGACCTCAAGTGATCCACCTGCATCGGCCTCCAAAGTGTTGGGAATACAGGCGTGAGCCACCGCGCCTGGCCTAACCTGTTAACTTTTATCTGAAATGCAAGGTTCCCCTCTCCTAGCAGTGGAGCTCCCCGGTCCTTTGCATGAAAGGCGTCTCAGTGCGTTGGTGGGGTCCCCTTGCTCTGGCTTCCTGTCTGTGGCACCCCTGCTTTTACTCTGGTTTTTCTTTCAGGAGGCATGACAGTAAGTAGCTGTGTTAGTTTGGACTCATATTTGTAAGTGAAAGAAACCCATTTTTAATTTGCTTGAGCAAAAAGCAGATTTACTGTACTACATGCACATGGATATCCGAGGAATGCTGACCGCTGTGAGAGGTGGGGTGTTGCCAGGCCTTGAGAGCCACTGGAACCAGGGCCAGAACCCCCTGAGGACCCTCCCTTCCCCCTCACATGTCTTGGTTCTTTGACTGAACTGACCCACCTGCCAGTCAGCAGTTAGGGGGCAGGGAAAAGACTGAAAATCACTTCATTGAAAGAAGTCTTTATTCCATTTGATGAGGAACTATGTTTTAGTTTGTGTTGTGGGTAATTTATATATAATCATGTTAGTGGGCGAACTGAGGTAACAGGTGGCTATAGAATTGTCACTGGTTCAACCCAGGCGTTTACCCAGCAGGCAGTCTTCGAGCAGAAGCGCAGTTCTGGGTTCTGTCTCTGCTTCGCGGGTGCTGTTCTGATGACATAATCCACCTCTTTGCCGTAGGGTCCTCGCCTTGGAGGATAAGCTTAGGCTTTGAAATGACTCCAGAATCAGCCTTTGTAAATGTGAGGCTGTGACTCTGATGAACACTGCTGTTCCCAGTGCCTACTAGAAAGATTGTCAGCTGTTTTTTAAGCATTTGTGGTTTTTGCTTGTTTTAAACAGTTGACTTTCATAAGATTTCTTATTGGTTTTACTTAAATGGAAAGGAAACATTGGCTGGGTGCAGTGGCTCACACCTGTAATCCCAGCACTTCGGGAGGCCGAGGCGGTTGAACGGGTCACTTGAGGCCAAGAGTTTGAGACCAGCCTGGCCAACATGGTGAAACCCCGTCTCTACTAAAAAGACCAAAAATTAGCCGGATGTGGTGGTGGGAGCCTGTAATCCCAGCTCCTAGGGAGGCTGAGGCAGGAGAATCGCTTGAATCTGGTGGGTGGAGCTTGCAGTGAGCTGAGATTGTGCCACTGCACTCCAGCCTGGGCACTAGAGCGAGGCTCCATCTCAAAAAAAAGAATAAAAAGAGGAAATGTTACTGTCGTTACTACATAAATTCTATAGCCAGAGTGGAGGCGTGGAGGGCGAGTTCACCTTACAGGGAGGACATGGCACCAGCGGGGCTGTGGGCCTTATCCTGGCCACCCCGCCTGTGGGATGGGGCCCATGGGCTGCTGTTCTCAGAGTGAACGCCTTTGTGGGGTGAGAAGGTACCGTGCTCATGAGTCTGGATCCTCTTCTCTCCTACTCCAGCTGTGTGTCTGAAAAGCGACATCACTTGTTAAATCCACGGTGGTCCAGCATACTCTGTCTTTCCAGGTGCTGAGGTAAACAGAGCTTCCACGGAAGGAGAAAGCCCGGACGGACCTGGCCAGGGAGGCCTCTGTCAGAACGGGCCAATGCCACCCTCACCAGACCCTCCGTCATCTCTCGACCCCACCACAAGCCCAGTGGGCCCTGATGCCTCTCCAGGTGTGGCTGGTTTCCATGACAACCTAAGGAAGGCTCAGGGAACTAGTGCTGAGGGCAGTGTTAGAAAAGAAGCTTTGCAGTCTCTCAGACTCAGTCTTCCTATGCAAGAAACGCAACTGTGTAAGCATCCGTTCCCGCTGCTTTTCCCACCCTCCACGTTCGTGTCACTCAGCCCCTTGGGAGCAGGTGCCCTGCGCACTTGCTCTCTGAGCCGTTGTGTGCCTGTGCCTGCCGTGTGCCATCCAAGTCCCATGCAGGGCTGTGCGTTTAGCAAAGAGAGCTTCACATTAGAGAGTGTAGATGCAGTTGGAGTCCAGGCTCTGCTACAGTCTGACTGGCAGCGGTGCTGACGCTCTTGTGTTAAAGGCCGGCCTGCATGTCCTGTGTCACCCAGGTGCTTGGTAAGCAGACCGTGGGCATCCAGCCTGTTTTGTTTTTTTAATTAGAGTCAGGATCTTGCTCTGTCGCCTAGGCTGGAGTCCAGTGGCACAGTCAGAGCTCACTGCAGCCTCTGCCTCCCAGGCTCAAGGTATCTTCCTGCCTCTGCCGTCAAGTAGCTGGGACAACAGGTGCACGCCACCACACCTGGGTAATTTTAATTATTTTTTATTTTTATTTTTTATAGAAACAGGGTCTCACCATGTTGCCCAGGCTGGTGTTGAACTCCTGGGCTCAAGTGATCGTCATACCTTGGCCTCCCAAAATGCTAGGATTATAGGCGTGAGCCACTGTGCCTGGCCTGCAGTATATTTTTAAAAATTTCTTAAAACTAAATAAAAACAACAAAAACCCCCAAATTACTGAAATCAAACTGCATTTCACATGTGTTTATTTGAAACAATTCTGAAAACTCATTGCCAGCGTTTAAGTTGAGAAGTAGCGTGTGAAAAATCTAGATTCCTGATTTTTTTCAACTTAGTTTATTTACTTTTGGGGTCCTGAAGTGACAGATGTGTGAGCTCTGGCCCAGGTGCCTCTGTGACAGCAGTGCTGGGTCTGCGTGCACGCCTTTGCGGGATGCCCCGGTCGTCTGTTCCTGCTGGCGCCTGGCTCTGAGCCTGTCTCCTGCATCAGTGTTTGGTTGAAACCCTGCTCATTTTGCCGACTTGTGTAAATACCTGTCTGATGGCCGTAGGCCTGCGTTGGCCACTTACAGTCTCGCCATCCGGACCTCGTTGCCTCGTGAAAAGGACTAGAGATCTTTTCAGTGATAAAACGTATGAACCAATAATGGTACATTGACAGTGAAATTCTTGGTGACTGCTCAGATTTTAGGGATTATTTAGGACAGTAGCTGCTCATCTCCTCAGCATCCACATGTAAGGAGGGTGCCGTGTGTAAAGCGTTGCTGCGTGATTATGCTTCCCTCCTCTGGTTGGTACCCAGGCCATCGGGCCGTGTCTGCTATTGGCTTAAGGACGAGGGCCACACGCTCCGCCCTGGGAAGTGGAGTCCTGGGTTTGTAACTGTGACACATTGGCACGCAGCATGCAACCCTTTCATCACCCAAAATGAAAGGTCTGGGTTTTAGATACTTTAAATTCTGGTTTTGGCTAAAACGTTATAATTTTCCCCTCCTGTCCCGGAGCATGACCTCGGATTGGAGTCTTGTCTGTCTGGAGACTGAGGTAACCTGCTTCCAGCCCTGGAGGGCGGAGCCTGTGCATCATTGACTCTGCAGTGAGGCCTGGTGCCAGGCTTCAGCCGTTTGAGTACCACCAGAGCCTTTTCGTAACGTGCTTGTGACTACAGGAGCTGAGATGAGCTGTGCGTCAAAGCGGACCCCAAATGTAACTGCGCAAGGAAATGCACACGGGGTCTCATGACCCCATGGCGGCTGAGCTCCTGTGGCTGGGTACTGCCTGTAACTCACCCCCAGATATAACTGTGCAAGGAAATGCCCCTGGGGTCTCGTGACCCAGCGGCGGCTGAGCTCCTGTGGCTGGGTACTGCCTGTAACTCCACAGTGCCGGCTTTTCACATGCTCCTCCCAGCGGGGTCAGGAGAAGCTGCTGTGAAGCCAGGGGAAGTTGCAGCTGGTGAGAGCTGAGCCTGCCTCAGAGTGCTCAGCACGGCTCCAGCTTTGAACCCAGTTCTTTTTGTTGTTAAAAGGCACTTGCTGCCAGGCACGGCAGCTCACGCCTGTAATCCCAGCACTTTGAGAGGCTGAGGCAGGCGGATCACCTGAGGTCAGGAGTTCGAGACCAGCCTGGCCAACATGGAGAAACCCCATCTCTACTAAAATACAAAATTAGTCAGGCGTGGTGTTGCATGCCTGTAATCCCGTCTACTCGGGAGGCTAAGGCAGGAGAATTGCTTGAACCCAGGAGGCAGAGGTTGCAGTAAACCAAGATCGCACCACTGCACTCCAGCCTGGGCAACAAGAGCAAAACTCCGTCTCAACAAAAAAAAGAGG
>NC_045443.1:130372575-130389690 GCF_002776525.5 Piliocolobus tephrosceles | reverse complement strand
AAAAAAAAAAAAAGTCACTTGCTGCGGTTTCCTGTTTTACCAGGGGATGCCCCCAGGCAGGGTGTACTCGTCATGGGATCACAGACCCAGTGCCTGGCCAGTGTGTCTCCTGTGAGGTAGTTCCCGCCTGTGGTCAGTGTCGGGGGCTCACAGTTCTCTCTTGATCTAGAAATTGTTCTTCCAAACAAGATGGCTCTGTATTGTTCAGGTGTAAAATATATGGGTAATTAAGTACAAAATGACCAAGCTCTTATGCCTGATTGTTCTGCATCCTGGTATTTGATGAGTTTCCAAATGGCCATTTTCCCACTGCAGGCTCTACAGATGCTTCCCTGCCGCTGGAGAAGGAGGAGCAGGTCCGACTTCAGGCTCGGAAGTGGCTGGAAGAGCAGCTCCAACAGTACAGGGTGAAGCGCCAGCAGGAGCGGGTGAGTCCTCTCTGCCGAACAAGCTCATGGAAAGCTTCCTGCCCTAGAGACAGCTGTTGGTCCCACATAACCCTGGGGCCTGCCATTGGCTTCTCTGAGCTGCCATGGGCTCAGGGGCCTCTGCAGCGGTTGACTCTGCTCCTGTCGTGTGGGTCCCACCTCTGGGGGACTCCACAGGAGCCTGGCTTGTGCCCCCGCCTGGTCCTGCTTCTTTTGCAACAAGCACATTTTATTTCTAAATCTGCCAATTGAAAAGCAAAGAAAGAAAACACAGGTGACCTCAGAGACACTGTGGGTTCAGTTCCGGACCACCACAAAAATGTAAACATTGCAATAGAGCAAGTCCTACATGGTTTTGGTTTCCTAGAGCATAAAGAAGTTATGTATATACACTACTGTGTTTACTAAGTGTGCAGTAGCACTGTGTCTAAATAAAACGGATGTACCCACGTTAATTTGAAAATGCTGGCTGGGCATGGTGGCTCACGCCTGTAATCCCAGGACTTTGGGAGGCTGAGGCGGGCGGATCACAAGGTCAGGAGATCGAGACCACGGTGAAACTCCGTCTCTACTAAAAATACAAAAAAAAAGCCGGGCGAGGTGGCGGGCGCCTGTAGTCCCAGCTACTCGGGAGGCTGAGGCAGGAGAATGGCGGGAACCCGGGAGGCGGAGCTTGCAGTGAGCTGAGATCCGGCCACTGCACTCCAGCCTGGTGGACAGAGCGAGACTCTGTCTCACAAAAAAAATAAAAAAAAGAAAATGCTTTATTACTAAAAAACGCTAACGATCATCTGAGCCTTCAGCAAGTTGTAATCTCTGTGCTGTTGGAGGATCTTGCGTCAAGTTTGATGGCTCCTGACTGATCAGGGTGGTGGTTGCTGAAGGTTGGGCTGTGGTAATTTCTTCAAACCGCACTAAAGTTTGCCATGGTGATTCACTCTTACAAAAGATGTCTCTGTAACATGCAGTGCTGTTTGATAGGATTTTACCCATTCAAGTTGTTTTTTTTTTTTGATATGGAGTCTCGCTCTGTCGCCCAGGCTGGAGTGCAGGGGCGCCATCTCGGCTCACTGCAAGCTCCGCCTCCCGGGTTCACGCCATTCTCCTGCCTCAGCCTCCTGAGTAGCTGGGACTACAGGCGCCGCCACCACGCCTGGCTAATTTTTTTTGTATTTTTAGTAGAGACGGGGTTTCACCGTGTTAGCCAGGATGGTCTCGATTTCCTGACCTCATGATCCACCCCGCTTAGCTTCCCAAAGTACTGGGATTACAGGCATGAGCCACCGCGCCTGGCCCTCCCATTCAAGTTTTATCGTGAGATTGCAGCAGTTCAATCACATCTTCAGGCTCCACTTCTAATTCTAGTTCCCTTGCTGTTTCCACCACATCTGCAGTCAGGTTCTCCACAGAAGTGTGGAGCCCCTCAAAGTCATCTCTGAGAGTAGAAATCAGCTTCTTCCACACTCCTGTTAATGTTGGTATTTTGACCCCTCCACCCATGAATCATGAATGTTCTTAATGGCATCTAGAATGGTGAATCCTTTCCAGAAGGTTTTCGGTTTACTTTGCCCAGTTCCATGAGAGGAATCACTATGACTGTGGCAGTTGTACCCTTACAAAGGTATTTCTTAAGTAATAAGACTTGAAAGTCAAAACTAGTCCTTGATCCATGGGCCGCACAATGGATGTTGAGTTCGCAGGCATGAAAGCAACATTCACCTCCTTGTATATCTCCCATCAGAGTTTAGGTGACCAGGTGCATTGTCAATGAGCAGTTAAAAAAAAAAAAGAAAAAAATATGTATATGTATTTCAAGACAGAATCTCGCTTTGTCACCCAAGCAGGAGTGTAGTGGTGTGATCTTTGTCCACTGCAACTCTGCCTCCCGGGTTCAAGCGATTCTCCTGCCTCAGCCTCCTGAGTAGCTGGGATTAAAAACATGTGCCACCCTACCCAGCTAATTTTTTTTTTTTTTTGAGAGATGGAGTCTCACTTTTGCCTAGGCTGGAGCTATCTTGGTTCGCTGCAACCTCCGCCTCCTGGGTTCTAGTGATTCTCCTGTCTCAGCCTCCTGAGTAGCCAAGATTACAGGTGCCCGCCACCATGCCTGGCTCATTTTTTTGTATTTTTAGTAGAGACGGGGTTTCACCATGTTGGCCAGCCTGGTCTTGAACTCCTGACCTCAAATGATTTGCCCGCCTCAGCCTCCCAGAGTGCTGGGATTACAGGTGTGAGCCACCACGCCTGGCCTTGAAGAAAGTTTCTATGTTTATTCAAAAAAATAAACGAGAGAGTAGCCGGGAAAGTTTTGTTGAGGAGTCTGATGAGGAGGTTCTTGCTGTTTTTTTTTAAAAGTGTTGAAGTCATTCACTGAAGAGTATGCTTTAGACACAGGGGTGGTCATGCTGGTCACTCGAGTGGGGCCTTGCAGCAGTGAGACCACTGAGGATTGGAGGCCTGGCTGCACCCTGTGTGGTGAGGGCCTGGGGAGGTGGTGCTCTCTGATTGTTAGTGGAGGGAGTGTAATCGGTGCCACCGTTGTGAATGGCAATTTTATTTTATTTTATTTTATTTTTTGAGACGGAGTCTCGCTCTGTAGCCGGGGCTGGAGTGCAGTGGGGCTGGAGTGCAGTGGCCGGATCTCAGCTCACTGCAAGCTCCGCCTCCCGAGTTTACGCCATTCTCCTGCCTCAGCCTCCGGAGTAGCTGGGACTACAGGCGCCCGCCACCTTGCCCAGCTAGATTTTTGTATTTTTTAGTAGAGACGGGGTTTCACCGTGTTAGCCAGGATGGTCTCGATCTCCTGACCTCGTGATCCGGCCGTCTCGGCCTCCCAAAGTGCTGGGATTACAGGCTTGAGCCACCGCACCCGGCCTGAATGGCAATTTTAAGAATGCTGCTTGTGGATTTTAAATGTAATTTTTGTACTTTTGTTTTCTTCTCAGTCCAGTCAACCTGCAACCAAAACGAGACTTTTTAGTACGCTTGATCCTGAGCTCATGTTAAACCCAGAAAACTTACCAAGGGCCAGCACCGTGGCTATGACAAAAGAATATTCCTTCCTGCGCACCAGTGTCCCTCGGGGACCTAAGGTGGGCAGCCTGGGGCTTCCGGCACACCCTAAGGAGAAAAAAAGTTCCAAATCAAGCAAAATCCGGTCTCTGGCTGATTACAGAACCGAAGATTCCAATGCTGGGAATTCCGGGGGAAACGTTCCGGTTCCCGATTCTACCAAGGGTTCCCTGAAGCAGAACAGAAGCAGCGCA
This sequence comes from Piliocolobus tephrosceles, assembly GCF_002776525.5. Taxonomy (NCBI): domain Eukaryota; kingdom Metazoa; phylum Chordata; class Mammalia; order Primates; family Cercopithecidae; genus Piliocolobus; species Piliocolobus tephrosceles. The sequence goes on along the minus strand of NC_045443.1, from coordinate 130,385,996 downwards.
GCTTCCGTTGTGTCTGAGATCAGCCTGTCCCCCGACACTGACGACCGTCTGGAAAATGCCTCCCTGGCTGGAGACAGCGTGTCTGAGGTGGATGGAAATGACAGCGACAGCTCATCGTACAGCAGCGCCTCCACCCGAGGGACCTATGGCGTTTTGTCGAAGACGGTGGGCACGCAGGACACCCCCTATATGGTCAACGGCCAGGAGATTCCTGCGGATACGCTGGGCCAGTTCCCCTCGATTAAGGACGTCCTCCAGGCTGCAGCCGCTGAGCACCAAGACCAGGGGAAGGAGGTCAACGGGGAGGTGCGGAGTCGGAGAGACAGCATTGGCAGCAGGTAGGGGGACAGCAGAGGTGGGAGAGGCCACAGAGGGGGCGGGGCGGGCAGGGGTGGGTGGGGCGGGTGGAGGTGGGTGGGGTGATAGCAGAGGTGGGCGGGGCAGGCAGAGGGCCTGATCTTAGACGTTGCTTCCCCCGCCCAGGACTCTGCACTGGAACAGGCGATACACAGCTTTTCTTCCTGATTCTGACCTTAGTCTTGACATGAACGTTTCATTCATACACAAGTCTGCTGCTTTTTAAGCAGTAGAATTGGATCTAATCAGCAATCGTCTGTGTTATTAAAATATCCACTCTCCTGTTTACATAGACTTGTCACTAAGCTGCACGATGCATGTCTCACATTTCCGTAACAGTTCCCGCTGTGTGAGGCAGGAATGTTCATCTGTGCATTCATGCAAGCCTTAGCTCTCTACTTAATTTGAAAAGATTGAGAGAGAGCAGCAGGGGTGCGTGGAATTTGGAGAACATGGAAGAGTATGAAGGAAAATCAGGATGGCTCTGGCTCGCACAGGCCTGACCCGTACTTTTGTCCCCAGCGTGTCCTTGGAGAGCTCTGCAGCAGAAACGCAGGAGGACATGCTGCAGGTGCTCAAAGAGAAAATGCGACTCGAAGGACAGCTGGAAGCCTTGTCACTGGAGGCGAGTCAGGTAACGGACACTCTCGACGTCTTAGCATGCGGCCAAGTCGGAAAGCACATGTGGCTCCTCTGCTGGGTACGAGGTTTCGCAGATGTGGTTGGGAATCAGCCGCCACAGCGTGTCTGGCAGCCGAGTGTTCTGCATCTTTACGTTTTTTGTCTATTGTCAGCCTTAGAAAGAGGTGTGAGTTTTCTGCCTTATCGTGCACGGGTCCATTTCTCCCTGCACCTCACCAGAATATTTCCTGGATGTTAGGTGTCTTCACAGGCCTTAAGAGTTAAATTCTCTTGGTGGGTTGCACCTTTTTCTGGCATGGGAACCTTTTTTCTTTGTAGTGCTTTCTGCTTTTTCTGATACTTGTTTTGCTATATCAGAAAAAGCCGCACACGCTGGCTTTGGTTAGCATGTGCCAGAAACATCATTTTCCATCCCTTTTTCAGCTCTCCTTTGTCATTTTGTTGTATGCACTTTACCCATAGCAAAGAGCTAGGTATTTACCTTCTGTCGACAGTTGAGTAAATCTGTTCAGTGGGGGTCAGCTGTCTGCTTCTGGCGTGGAAGCGTGAGAATGCACCCAGGCCCTGAGGTGATGGGGCTGAGGGGGCCTCCTGCAGCGAATGGGGCCGCAGAGCAGGGCCATAGCTGCTCACCGCGCCGGAAGCTTGCCTTGCTAAATGCAGATCTCACGGAGAAGATGGTTTTCTTGTACAACATGGTCCTTGGACAGAAACCACCTAAAGCTGTGTCTACGGAAAAGGTGATTTCGGCTGTTTTGAGGCTAATTCTGGTTGTACAGTCGTCTCTTCTCCAGTGTTACAGCGTGAGCCTCCCGTCGTCGGACGCATTTCCCTTCCTCTGTGTAGCCACTCTCTCGAACGGTGGCTTGCTCTCACTGCACTTTGTCTTCTTATCCTCCTGGGGTCACTGATTGGTGCTTCGGTTGCATCCACACCACAATTGTGAGGGTTGTTTCAGGTGTGGTGGTTGCTGGCCCCTTGCTCTAGGGTGTCCTTGAGTTTGTGTTTCCTCAGTTGCTTTGGGTGTTTGTTGTCTTGGCGATGTGTGAACTGGATCCCTCCCCGTAGGCCTTAGCGTGGGGGCAGGTGGGGGCCAGTGGGGGCAGGTGGTGGGGTGATTTCCTCTGGCGATTCTCCGCTGCTCCTGGGGCCACACAGCATTGCCGTGGTCACTCAGGACTGTGCTGTGTCCCGTGGCCCTGGCTGGAGGAAGCAGCCACCTTTCCTTGCCTGTGTTTTTTGCCCCTTTCCCCCCAGATCCGAATCCACTGTTAATCTCTCAGGGGTCCCTCTACACGTCTGGCATTCTGTGTGTGCGTGCCATATCCATGCCATATCTGGCATATCCATGTGCACGTTTGGTGTTTTGAACACGTTTCCCGTGTCCGGGCAGGAGAAGGGTGCTTCCCCAGCCCTGCCTGAGCGCTGCCCTGCGCAGGTGCACTTGGGCCCAAAACTAGTGCAGCTCCGTGTGTGTCCTGGGCCTGTTTGGAAAGTCGCCTTCTTCTGGGCGGCTGTGCTGGGAGTGTGCCTGGGGGTCTCAGGGTGCCCCGTCAGGCCCTGACTGACTCGCCAGTTGTGTTCCTGTTAATACACTGGACGGAAGTGACTCGTTTTCTGAAAGTCATTGTGGTTGTTGGGATCTTTTCAGGCACTTAAAGAGAAGGCTGAGCTACAGGCCCAGCTGGCCGCCCTCAGCACGAAGCTGCAGGCACAGGTGGAGTGCAGCCACAGCAGCCAGCAGCGGCAGGATTCGCTCAGCTCCGAGGTGGACACTTTGAAGCAGTCGTGCTGGGACCTGGAGCGAGCCATGACCGACCTGCAGAACATGCTGGAGGCAAAAAATGCCAGCCTGGCATCGTCCAACAACGATTTGCAGGTGGCCGAGGAGCAGTATCAGAGGCTCGTGGCCAAAGTGGAGGACATGCAGAAGAGCATGCTCAGCAAGGACAACACAGGTGAGGCCAGGCCCTGGCCACGCCCTCCTCCTTCCCTGACTGGTCCCTGCTGCGCCCTCCTCCTTCCTCGGCTGCTCCCTGGCCACGCCCTCCTTCCTCGACCACACCCTTCTCCTTCCTATCTGGTCCGCGCCACACCCTCCTCCTTCCCTAGCCATGCCCTCCTTGGCCACGCCCTCCTCCTCCCCTGACTGGTCCCTGCTGTGCCCTCCTCCTTCCTCGACTGGTCCCTGGCCACGCCCTCCTCCTTCCTCGACTGGCCCCTGGCCACGCCCTCCTCCCGCGACTGGTCCCTGGCCGCGTCCTCCTTCTTCCTCGGCCACGCCCTCCTCCTTCCTCTACTGGTCCCCGGCACACCCTCCTCCCTCCCTAGCCATGCTTTCCTTGGCCACGCCCTCTTTCCCTGGCCATGCCGTCTTCCTTTACTGACTGGTTCCCACTGTGGCGGCCTCCTTCCCCGACTGGTCCCTGCCGCGCCCTGCTCCTTCCTCGACTGGTCCCCACTACACCCCCCTTCCCTGGCCACTCCCTCCTTCCCTGACTGGTCCCTGCCGCAGCCTCCTCCTTCCTCGACTGGTCCCTGCAGCGTCATCCTCCTTCCTCTGCTGGTCCCTGGCCATGTCCTTCTCCTTCCCCGCCCACGCGCTCCTCCTTTCTCAATTGGTCCCCGGCACACCCTCCTCCTCCCTGACTGGTCCCTACCACGCTGCCACGTCCTTCTCCCTCCCCAGCCCCCGATCCAGGCAGGTGCCCAGCGAGCTGGGGCTGGTGCCGACAGCTCTGTTGCCATGTGACTATGCTTGTGGGGGTTGCATTGGTTTATAATTTACACATAAGGAGGCCACTTTTCTAAAGGAAATACAATTTTTAGTTGAACTTGTGGAATTGTGTACGTTTTTGCATGCACATCCAGGGGAATGAATTAGGTCTTGGAGATTGACCTCGGACCCTGGACTGTCTGTGGTGACCATTTCCACGCATCCTGCCTCAAAAGTCCAGTGGTATTTGCGGGGTGTAGAGCTGCCCACTTATTCCACAGAATTGCAGATTCCATTTAAAATATTCCAGAACAGTTCCTTGACTGTCCACCTGGCAACCTTTTCTCCCCGGATGCAGCGTGTCGGTCCAGCTGCCTCCCTGTGGGGCTCACCCAGCGAGTACAAGTAGGACGGTGGACCACGGGAACTGCAGCGGGCTTCCATGTGGCTTGGCAGCACGCCTTTTGCCTCCTCAGTCCCCGTCTGGGCCAGTCCCAGAGCCCACACTCCAGTGCCCAGCAGGCACGGAGAAGACTCTGGTTGACCTGCTCAGGAGCGAGAAGGAGAGGGCGAAGCAGGGTCAGAAGGTTGAAGACCAAAGCCTGAGGGAGTGTGGAGTGACCTGGTTCCAGAGTCCTCCCAGGGAGACTGCTTGGTGGCCTCATCTCTCAGGACTTGGGATCGCCTGAGCGAGGGGGCCCTGGTGCAGCCACCGGGAGGGCTGACTCCACGTCAGCCACTTTGCCCATGAGGCTGTGAGACTGGGTCTTGGATCTGATGACACAGAGGAAGGTGACAAGCTGGCGTCACAGAGGCTGCGTTCCAATACTAGGAAAGAGAAAGCCAGCTGAGAGGCAGTAGTACTTCTGTAATCACTTTAATCTTTTGGTCGAGCATTTCGTGATACCCAATCCCTTCAGAAAAACTATGAAACCCAAAAAGTTCTCAACACTAAAGTAGTTGGGGCCCTGTGGGTTGCCACGCTTCACTTGACCAGTAATCGGGGGGCGGCAGAACCAACCTGAACGGTGGTGAGGCTGCCCAGTCCTGACCGGGGGGGCGACACGGATACCTTGCTGTTTGTTGATGGCTGGTAGACATCGTTGGGTCGAAGACGAGAGCCTCGGCGTCCACGACAGTTTTCACAGATTTCATAAGTGTGAATTTGCCAACTTGATTAAATTTGTTTGAACCCCAAGCTCAGTATTCATGGACACGTGTGGAGCAGCAGAGTATGTGAGTCATCCGAGGCCCCCGCTGAGGAGGAGAGGATGCTCTGCCTGCCTTTGTGCTCAGCCCGGGCCGGAGGAGTTCTTTTCAGGGCCACTAGAGACAGGGTTTCTCCATGTTGGGCGGGCTGGTCTCGAACTCCCAACTTCAGGTAATCTGCCTGCCTCGGCCTCCGAAAGTGCTGGGATTACAGGCGTGAACCACCGTGCCAGGACAACACTGTCTAGTGTTTTTAAACACAGAGAGGATGTGAAGTGTTCTGTGGAGAAGATGTACTTCATTTTTTTCTTTTGATTTATTTTTTTCAATTCATCCTGTTTCTATTTTTTTTAATTTTATTTTTGTTTTTAGAAATTCATTTGTCGGCCGGGCGCGCTGGCTCAAGCCTGTAATCCCAGCACTTTGGGAGGCCGAGACGGGCGGATCACGAGGTCAGGAGATCGAGACCATCCTGGCTAACATGGTGAAACCCTGTCTCTACTAAAAAATACAAAAAACTAGCCCGGCGAGGTGGCGGCGCCTGTAGTCCCAGCTACTCGGGAGGCTGAGGCAGGAGAATGGCGTGAACCCGGGAGGCGGAGCTTGCAGTGAGCTGAGACCTGGCCACTGCACTCCAACCCTGGCAACAGAGCGAGACTCCGTCTCAAAAAAAAAAAAAAAATTTCATTTGTCTTTGAGATGGGTTGCTCTGTTGCCCAGGCTGGAGTGCAGTGGGGCAGTTGTGGCTCACTGCAGCCTCGAACTCCTGGGCTCATAGGATCTGCCCGCCTCAGCCTCCCAAGTAGCTGGGACCGCAGGTGCATGTCACCGCGCCTGGCTAATTTTTTTTTTGAGGGGGGGATCTTGCTGTGTTGCCCAGGCTGGTCTGGATCTCCTGGGCATGCACCCCATGCCCCCTGCACCCCCATGCCCCCTGATCCCCAGTGCCCAGCCATCATTATTTCCTGGAGAAGCTTTGCTCAGGCTTGTTGCCCGAGTTGTTGGCTGTGAGCTCAGTGTGAATGAATCAACGCTATGTATTGAATCGGTGTCTTAAATGGAAACACAGAACAGAGGTTATGTATCGATGAACTGGTGAAGATGCTTGAGCAGAGGCCTGCAGGAACCTCATCCTGCATTTCTCCCAGGAGCAGCATCTGTCAGCGTCCACTAGTGCTGTGTTCACGGCGACTTCATGGAGTCAGCTACGGGGAATAACCGGAACTGACTCTTTCTTGGTCTCCGCTGAGAGTCCCGCCTTGTGTCCTGCACGCGCGGAGCTGCAGACTCCCCCGTTGGCTGTTACTGGCCTGAGCGCTGTGCTTGCCCCATTTCAGTGCACGACCTGCGGCAGCAGATGACAGCTTTGCAGAGCCAGCTTCAGCAGGTGCAGCTGGAGCGGGCGACGCTGACCAGCAAGCTAAAGGCGTCACAGGCGGAGATCTCGTCCCTGCAGAGTGTCCGGCAGTGGTACCAACAGCAGCTCGCCCTGGCCCAGGAGGCCCGCGTCAGGCTGCAGGGTGAGATGGCTCACATCCAGGTATGGCCCCCGTCTACCTTTCAGGGCAGGTCACGCTTCTTGTCTTCGTGTAGAACGGTGCTTTTTCCAAAGATTTTTCTCTTTTTAGAGTTCACAGACATGTTTTCATTTTGTTTTTTTTGTTTTTTTTTTTTGAGACGGAGTCTCGCTCTGTCGCCCAGGCTGGAGCGCAGTGGCCAGATCTCAGCTCACTGCAAGCTCCGCCTCCCAGGTTTACGCCATTCTCCTGCCTCAGCCTCCTGAGTAGCTGGGACTACAGGCGCCCGTCACCTTGCCTGGCTAGTTTTTTGTATTTTTTTAGTAGAGACAGGGCTTCACTGTGTTAGCCAGGATGGTCTCGATCTCCTGACCTCGTGATCTGCCCGTGTCGGCCTCCCAAAGTGCTGGGATTATAGGCTTGAGCCACCGCGCCTGGCCAATGTTTTCGTTTTTAACCTGCTGTCTAGCACACCCTGTGTCCCATGTAGGATGTGTCCCGTGGGCCCCCCCATGACCTTCTGACATGGGAGACCCACAGCAGCCTCTGCCAGCATTTTCAATTCCAAAGCCTGTCTTGCTGGGCACGGTGGTGCATGCCTGTAAATTCTCATCTGCCTGGGTCTCAGGACCCTCCCACCCCGGCCTCCCCATTCTGCTGTGATGTTTCACAGGTATGTGGCGCCAGTGGGGTTCTCTTCCTGGCTGGAGCTTTTCCTTTCTCTGCTGTGTGAGCCCTGAGTGACACACAGGGACCGCATCTTTCCACCGTGCCTTGCATTTCCTACATACTGTCGGAAACACTTCCTCTCCCGTCCACTCGTTAGTGGTTACAGCCCATGTCCAGTTTGGTCCCGCGTATGTGGGAGCGTGTGTCTGTCCAGGTTTGCCCCTTGGCCCACACGCTGGAGACACCCGGACCGACAGGCAAATGGTTCAAGTGCACCTCGATCTGAGGAGTCTCAGCGCCTAGACTAATTAGGATGATGTCAGAGATGCTGAAGAGCACCTTTGGTCAGCCTCAGTCTTTTTGTTTTTGTTTTTGAGACTGTCTCACTCCATCACCCAGGCTGGAGCAGTGGTGCGATCTCGGCTCACTGCAGCCTCAACCTCTCAGACTCAAGCGATCCTCCTACCTCAGCCTCCTAACTAGCTGGGATCACAGGCATGCACCACCATCCCCAGCTAAGTTTTGTGTTTTTTGTAGAGACAGGGTTTTGCCATGTTGCCCAGGCTGGCCTCGAACTCCTGGGCTCAAGTGATGCCCGCCTCAGCCTCCCCAAGTGCTGGGATTACAGACGCAAGCCACCGCAGCTGGCCTGTTATTTTTTAATTAGCTGTGGAATTTTTTTTTCCAGATAAAATATTACATATTTATTAAAACTTTATTTCTCAAGAGGGGAATGTGAAATACTAATTCCACCAAATGTTCGTTTTGTATCTAGATTTACAAATATATACAATGGAGGTTTGCTTCAATTTTTGTTACTTTTTTTTTTTCTTCTGAAATGGAGTCTTGCTCTGTCTCCCAGGTTGGAGTGCAGTGGTATGATCTCGGCTCACTGCAACCTCTGTCTCCTAGGTTCAAGTGATTTTCCTGCCTTAGCCTCTTGAGTAGCTGGGATTACAGGTGCCCGCCACCATGCCCAGCTAATTTTTGTATTTTTAGTAGAGACGGAGTTTCACCATATTGGCCAAGTTGGTCTCGAACTCCTGACCTTGTGATCCGCCCACCTCAGCCTCCCAAAGTGCTGGGATTACATCACACTCAACCTATTACGTATTTTTTAAGCCAAAGAACCATATGGAAAAGCATTTGTTCTACTTACAACATAACTTGGAAACAAATCAGTATACAAATTAATACACTTTTTTAAAACTGCAGTGTGTTTATATGAGGTAGTATTTAAAGAAGTAAGCCAAACCAGGTGTATTTTAGAAGTATAGTTTGGACCAGGTGCAGTGGCTCATGCCTATAGTCCCAGCACTTTGGGAGGCCGAGGTGGGCCAATCACTTGAGGCCAGGAGTTCAAGACCAGCCTGGCTAACATGGCAAAACCCCATCTCTACTAAAAATGCAGAAGTTAGCCAGGTGTGGTGGCGAGTGCCTGTAGTCCCAGCTACTTGGGAGGCTGAGGCATGAGATGTGCTTGAATCCAAGAGGCAGAGGTTGTAGTGAGCCGAGATCGAGCCACTGCACTCCACACTGCAGCCTGGGCTTTGTCTTAAATAAAAAACCAACAACAAGGAAGTGTGGTGGTGTAGCCTGGACAACAAAAAGAGAGGAAGCTTCAAAGCGATGGTGGCTCCAGAGCCCTACCTGCTTTATTTTCGGAGACAGGGTCTTGCCCTGTCACCCAGGCTGTTGGAATTCAGTGTTACGATCATAGCTCCCTGCAGCCTTGACCTCTTGGGCTCACACAGTCCTCCTGCCTCAGCCCCCCAAGTAGCTGAGACATAGTTGAACACCATCACACCTGGCTAATTGTTTAAACATTTTCTGTAAGGACAGGGTCTTGCTACGTTGCCTAAGCAGGTTTTGAGCTCCTAGGCTCAAGCGATCCTCCTGCCTCAGCCTCCCAGTGTGCTGGGATTACAGGATGAGCCAATGCTGGGCCCTCACTGCTTTTTCCAAATATCTTTGGAATTCAGGTTTAGCATTCCTTAATCAGAGTTTTTAATACATTTTTTTGGTACCCAAATGTATCCCTTCATTCCCAGTAACATTCAGAAGGGAGGATTCCAGGCAGGCACTCTGCTTTCATGGTCTCAAAACACAGTCCCAGCAGAGGCTATCTTCCCTGGCTCCGTGTACCTTCTCCTGAGGTCCTGGGGCCTGTGGCTTCTGTCACGTCTCGCACTTCGTACTCCAGGAGGCAGTATGGAACAGGCGACGCAGGCAGGTCCAGCCACAGGCCCCAGGCTGTCCTCACATCTCCTTTCAGTGCTACTTCTCTTGGCTGACGCCGTCCTCCTCAGGGCCATGGGACTGGGCTTTTTCACGAGACGCTTGGCCAGGGTGGGCCTGAGCACCTGGGGGTCTGGGCTGGGCCGTAGCTGGGCTGTAAAGGCTGCGTCCTGGGAATGGCACCTGTCGGGCAGGCCCTGGTGTGTGTCTGGCTGGATTTGGTCAGTTAAGATAAGGCTCCTCACCCACAGGGGCTCAGAGATGCCTCATCAGTGGGGACTTTTGGGTAGGTCCTGCTACAAACCGCAGTCTGATGAGCTACAAACAGCATGATGAGTGCTTGCTGATGGCCTGCCCGCCCTCCCACTCAGGCACACAGAGCCCAGACAGCGCATATTTTGACGTGGGAAGATGGGTGGTGGGGCTTATGTGGGGGACACTGAGGGGCAGCCAGTGACCCTCACCCTGGGGCCTCCAGGGACAGGCTGGTCTGCATTTCTTGCTTGAAGTTGAGCAACGTTTTACTTTGGGTTTTTTTTTTTTGAAGGTTGGACAGATGACCCAGGCAGGTCTCCTGGAGCACCTGAAACTCGAGAATGTGTCCCTGTCCCAGCAGCTAACGGAAACTCAGCACAGGTCCATGAAGGAGAAGGGACGTATCGCGGCACAGCTGCAGGGTATTGAGGTGAGGCTGCGGCCAGGGCCGTGTAAGGTTGGGAGAACATACACATACACAGACATAGATACCGTGTGTTTTTTCTTACATGTTCTATCTCTCTGTGTGTATCTTTTAAATATTCTCATGGATGGCCTGCAGTGACTGCTCGTTAAGGCTTTGGGACCCCTGCTCCTCATCCCTCACCTGTGGGGGCTAGGCGCAGTGTGGCTCTTTTCCTGCAAGCCCAGCCTCAGCCTGGGTCCCCAGCCGTCAGTCATTGCCAGTCAGGGATGGCGGTGGGTACAGAGTGGGTAAGGAGGAAGGGTCCGGTGAGTTTGTGCCTGACAGCCTGTCGAAGCCTAGCAATGAGAGGATTTTCTTTGCTTTCTAAGCACTCAACTTGCATTGCCATTTGACCCTCCAGCAACCACACGCTGTTGAGGTCATGGCCGCTGCCTGCCCAGCCATCTCCAGAGGACAGAAATGCAGCAGGCTTGATAGCTGTTCTTTAGCTGTGGGGCCCTGGACGATTTCTTAGCTCTCTGAGCCTCATCTTTTTTTTTTTGAGGTGGGATTTCGCTCTTGCCACCCAGCTGGAGTGTAGTGGTGTGATCTCAGCTCACTGCAACCTCCGCCTCCCAAGTTCAAGCAATTCTCCTGCCTCAGCCTCCCAAGTAGCTGGTATTGTAGGCACCTGCCACCACACCCTGCGAATGTTTTGTATTGTTAGTAGAGACGGGGTCTCGCCATATTGGCCAGGCTGGTCTCAAACTCCCGACTTCAGGTGATCCGCCCACCTCGGCCTCCCAAAGTGCTGGGATTACAGGCTTGAGCCTCATCTTTATAAAATGGGGATAGTGTCACCTACTCGATAGCCTTGTGGAAAAATTAAAGAAGAAATGGTGTAAAACCCCAAGGCGGTGTATGGAGGGAGGTTCTGTGCTGGATGATGCGGGCCGGTCTCGTTGCCGACGTTTCCCATTGTTCAGGGAGCTCTCCGCAGCCTCACGTGGTTTCTCGTCTCCTGCGACTGCTCCCACCTCTCTGTGGCATCAGCTGGGCCACCCGGCTGGGATGACGGATAAGAATCGTGTTGCGTCAGCCATAGTTCTTCAAGGGCTTAGTAGAGGAACTGAAAAGAATTTCAAGTTAGGAATTTGTGTTTTCCCTAAGAAGTGTACCCCGATGTGAGGGCTCATCCACAGCCAGAATGCAGGCTGTGTTCACTGCAGGGGCCTCTGCTCTCTTACCTGGTGGTACCAAGCACTGCTCTTGGGAGACCATGTCTGGGTCTCACTCCTGAAAGGAGGCACCTGTCGCCCACCTGTTACCACACGAGAAAAGCCGGGGAGGTTCTGCTCACCAGTGGATCCGAGTCCTTCACACAGGGTTGTTGGCCTGGGCTGGACCTGGCCTCGGTCTCCTGGTTGGTGCTGGCCCAGCTGCCCACCCGGGGCCCTCAGTCTGCAGTTGGTAGACAGGATGGGGACGTGGATGGGGCCCATGCCAGGGTGGTAAGTTTCTCCGCAGAGCACGGGACTTGCTGGCTGCTGTTCACTATTACAGTTTCCTGCCTTTTTAAAAACGCGTTGTTTGCTGGGCCCAGGCTGACATGTTGGATCAGGAAGCAGCCTTCCTGCAGATTCAGGAGGCAAAGACGATGGTGGAGGAGGACCTCCAGAGGAGGCTGGAAGAGTTTGAAGGCGAGAGGGAGCGGCTGCAGAGGATGGCAGACTCGGCGGCATCCCTGGAGCAGCAGCTGGAGCAGGTAAGTCCCTGGAGCCCTTCAGGCTGGACACAGGCCCCAGGCGATCCCAAGCAGCCAGGACTGCACACAAGGAACCTGGGTGGTCCTCTGCTGTGGGGCCGTGTCTGCTCAGGTGAGAGTTGGGCTGTTGGTCAGATGCTGCTGCTGCTGCAGACCTGACTGTGTTTGCCCTCCTGGTTCTTCTGCACCAGGATTGTGCATGAAAAAAAGACCTTCCATGCTGTCCATCAAAATTACTTGAAACCTGAACAGGAAAAGGGCATACGTTCTCGGAGTAGGGTCGGCGCAGCCACGTGGGCTTCATTCCTTCTCCAGGTGAAGTTGACTTTGCTCCAGCGAGACCAGCAGCTTGAGGCTTTGCAGCAGGAGCACCTGGACCTGATGAAACAGCTCACCTTGACTCAGGAGACTCTGCAGAGCAGGGAGCAGTCCCTCGATGCCCTGCAGACACACTACGATGAGCTGCAGGCCAGGCTGGGGGAGCTGCAGGGCGAGGCCGCCACCAGGGAGGACACGATCTGCCTCCTGCAGAATGAGAAGATCATTTTGGAGGCGGCTCTGCAGGCGGCCAAGAGTGGCAAGGAGGAGTTTGACAGAGGAGCGAGACGCTTGGAAGAAGGTACCGAGGAAACGTCGGAAACTTTAGAGAAGTTGAGAGAAGAATTGGCCATCAAGTCCGGCCAGGTAATGCATTCTGCTGTGTTTTGTTTTGAATCAGAACCCTCCATGCAGGAGTGATGCCGCTTATTTGGTCCTTCCTTCCTGTTTTTCTTTCTTTTCCCTTTTTCTTTTCTCTTCTCTTCTTTCTTCCTTCCTTTTTTCTTTCTCTCTTTCTCGCTTTCTCTCTTTCTCGCTCTCCTTTCTTTTCTTTCCTGCTGTGTCGCCCAGACTGGAGTGCAGTGGCATGACCTCAGCTCACTGCAAGCTCCGCCTCCCGGGTTCCCGCCATTCTCCTGCCTCAGCCTCCCGAGTAGCTGGGACTACAGGCGCCTGCCACCACGCCTGGCTAATTTTTTTGTATTTTTATTAGAGATGGGGTTTCACCGTGTTAGCCAGGAGGGTCTCGATCTCCTGACCTCATGATCCACCCACCTCGGCCTCCCAAAGTGCTGGGATTATAGGTGTGAGCCACCGCGCCCGGCCGTGACTGGCTCTTTCACTTAGCATGATGTTTTCAGAGTTCATCAAGAAGAGAATGTTATTTAAAGCCAGTTTTAGCTGGGCACTTTGATCCTTCGCAGGGGGACTCCTGAGGGACCGCCCTCCATATTGTAGAGAAAAAGGCTCATTGTTCAGTTGTGCTCTAGTGATAACTAGGATTTGCGTGCAGCGTATTCTATATTCAGACAGAAAACCTAGGCCCTCAACACGCTCTTCCCTATTTCTGGAGTTGCCCCCCCCATGTGTGTGTGCTGAGAGCTGTTTGCTGAGGTAGAGAAGTGTTTCCACAAACACACGTGTTCCTGGGTCCCCCAGGGCCCTCCGAGTGCAGATCCTGTGGGGAGGGTCTGCATGGACCCTCTGAGTGCAGAACTGTGGGGTAGGTCTGTGTAGGGCCCTCCTAGTGCAGTCCTGTGGGGTCTGTGTAGGGCCCTCCTAGTGCAGTCCTGTGGGGTGGGTCTGTGTGGGGCTCTCCTAGTGCAGTCC
>NC_045443.1:130320921-130372565 GCF_002776525.5 Piliocolobus tephrosceles | reverse complement strand
CTGTGTGGGGCTCTCTGATCCACATGCAGTCCTGTGGGGTGGGTCTGCATGGGGCCTGAGGCTCTGCATTTCTCAAACGCTCCTGGACTAAATGGACTGGGCTCCAACAGACTTTGCAGGACAAGGACCACAGCCTGGGGTCGGCACCCTCAGCCTGTGGGCGCAGCCCAGCACTGGGTTCTGTAAACTGTCACTGGAACAGCCCTGCCCTGCCTCTGCAGAGACTGGAGCTGCATCTGTGCTGCAGGAGCATTGCTGAGCAGCTGTGACTGACATGCAGCCTGTGAGCTGTAGTCATTTCCTATCAGGCATCTCTAAGAAAAGCTTGCCAAGTCCTGGGCTGGAGTGCACCCTGGCCTCATCCCCTCTCCCACCTCCCTGCCCCTCACTGTGCCTTCATGCTCTCAGTGGTGAGGAGGGAGAGCCCGTGCCTTATCCCGTCAGGACACAAATGCTTCTTCCTATAACATCTGAGCAGATGTGTGCCCTCCCGGAGCCATCAGTGTAATGTCTGTGTAGATGCATCCCCCTCCTGGAGCCCTCAGTGTAACATCTGTGCAGACACATTCACCTCTTATAGTCCTCAGTGTAACAACTCTGCAGATGTGTCCTTTCCTGGAGTCCTCAGTGTAACATCTCTGCAAATGTGTTCTTTCCTGGAGCCCTCAGTGTAGTATCTGTGAGGATGTGTCCTCTCCTGGAGCTCTCTGTAACATTTGTGCAGATGTGTTCCCCTCCTGGAGCCTTCAGTGTAACATCTGTGCAGACACATTCCCCTCCTGGAGCCCACAGTGTAATGTCTGTGCACATGTTCCCCACAGGTGGAACACCTGCAGCGGGAGACTGCCACTCTGAAAAAGCAAACGCAAAAAATAAAGGAACAGTTTCTTCAACAAAAGGTAAAAATGTGTTGTTGATTTCTTCACTTGAAACAAGCGTATGAACAGAGTTTTGTGTGGTTTAATTGCTTAGCAATTCCAGTGTCATAGGAGTTGAGAAGAAGGTAACAGGTAACATCTTGAGTTCTCTTTAACTCTTTTTTTTTTTTTTTGAGACAGTTTCTCTCTCTGTCGCCCACACTGGAGTGCAGTGGCTGGATCTCAGCTCACTGCAAGCTCTGCCTCCCGGGTTTAGCCATTCTCCTGCCTCAGCCTCTGGAGTAACTGGGACTACGGGCGCCTGCCACCACGCCCGGCTAGTTTTTTTGTATTTTTTTTTAGTAGAGACGGGGTTTCAATGTGTTAGCCAGGATGCTCTCAATCTCTTGACCTCGTGATCCACCCGCCTCGGCCTTCCAAAGTGCTGGGATTACAGGCTTGAGCCACCGTGCCCGGCCTCTTTAACTTTTTTTAAAGGTACTTAATCTGCAAAGTCAAAACCCACTTCCACGGCGGGGTGGGGGTCTTGGCCCCTCAGATCTCCAGGGGCGGCTGTCACTGGAGCGCCTGTCAGCATACCCTGTTGTGCTCACTCTGGGGAGCTGTGTGTTGTGCAGTGTTGTTACCACACGGGTTGGGTTTGCCATTTAAAATGTCTGAAAAATGCACATGGAGTTCCAGCATTGAAACAAATTATGATTACCCAAAAAGACATGGAGTATAAATTTTGTGTCAGTGAAGCCAGTACCTCCTGTTGGATTTTATGGGATCTGAGCAAGGGTGACCCCGAAGCTGTATTGTCCATGGTGCTGTGTTTTATTTCTGAACGAGGACAACCCCTGAAGCAGCGTTGTGAGTGCCGTGTTTTATTTTTTTTGAGACAGAATCTGGCTCTGTCGCCCAGCCTGGAGTGTAGTAGTGCTGTCTCAGCTCACTGCAGCCTCTGACTGCCAGGTTCCAGTGATTCTCATGCCTCAGCTTCCTGAACAGCTGGGACTACAAGCATGTGCCACCATACCTGGCTGGTTTTTTGTATTTTTAGTAGATATGGGGGTTTCACCTTGTTGGCCAGGCTGGTTTTGAACTCCTGACCTCAGGCGATCAGCCAGCTCGGGCTCCCAGAGTGCTGGGATTACAGGCGTGAGCCACCGCGCCTGGCCTGCTGTATTTTATTTCTGAGCAAGGGCGGCCCCTGAAGCAGTGTGGTGAGTCCTGCTTTGTTTTGTTACTGAGCCACAAGCAAGGGGAGTAACCTGTTGGAAGCAAAGCAGTGCAGTTGAAGGCAGGAGAGAGCCAGACTCCTTGGAATTGAAGAGAAGTCTAGGAGGCCGGTGTGACTGCCTCGTGCACCACACACAGACTCTTGTTTCAACAGGCCGTGATGTCACCTGTGGGTAAATAATGGTGTGTCTCAGTCGATGAAGGCTTAGATTTGATGAAATGTATCTTTTCCTCAAAAAAGTTATGTCTCTGATAAGTGGTAAACATTTTTGTTGAAGCCAGCTTGACCCCCAGAAGTCCCCGCGCCCACCGCCCGGCGTCGGCTCACAGCTTCTGTCTTTGGCAGGTGATGGTGGAGGCCTACCGGCGCGACGCCACCTCCAAAGACCAGCTCATCAGTGAGCTGAAAGCCACCAGGAAGAGGCTGGACTCGGAGCTGAAGGAGCTGCGGCAGGAGCTGATGCAAGTGCACGGGGAGAAGCGGGCCGCGGAGGCGGAGCTCTCGCGCCTGCAGAGAGAGGCGGCCCAGGTCCGTCAGCAGATGGCCGACCTTGAAGGGCATCTCCAGTCAGCGCAGAAGGAGCGAGACGAGATGGAAACACACTTGCAGGTCTGTCCGTGTCGGACTGACTGACTTGATGGGGAGGATTCGGCCAAAGGGCTTGGGGCGCGTGTGTCTGGGGCGGGGCCGTGTCTGGGGCGGGGCCGAGTCTGGGGCGGGGCCGAGTCTGGGGCGGGGCCGTGTCAGGCGGGGCGTGTCTGAGGCGGGGCAGTGGCAAGGCGGGAGAGGCTTTTGGAAGAACAGCTGGGAATGTGGCCCACCTGGAGCATAGGTCCCAGAGGGGCAGTCAGGTGAGGCCTGGTAAGTCCAGGTGACGATGTTGCATGAAGGGAGGGAGTGAGAAGGCCCCGTGAGGCACCCAGCTTCTCCCCATTGCCATGGGCTCCCGGGATCCAGTGTGTGAGGACGGTGGCTGTCATGCATAAAGCAAGGGTGAGTGTCTTGTGGAGACCCCACGTCAGGGCAGGGCACCGGGGCCCGGGGACCCTGGGAGTCCCTTGTGGCTGGGTGTGGAGCTGGGACCTGCCAGAGCCAGTCACATTCCTGTGGAAGCTGAGCCTGGGCTGGCTTCTGCACGCAGTGGGTGTCCGGGATGCTGGTCACAGTCTCTCGGCTGCAGGTGGCAGAGCAGGTGAGCGGGAGGTGAGGGGTGCGGGACAGAGGCCACAGTCCAGGATCCTGTCCAGACATCCAGGCCGAGGAACCGGGAGGTGAGATGAGAAATCGGGAGAGCAACAGTAAATTTGGGGAGGGTCGTTTTGCTTATTATGTTTCTGAAGTTGCCGGAGAGGACCGAGCCAAGGTCCCAGCAGGCGGACTGGTCAGCGTGTCTGGCTCATCAGGAGCCAGGCTGAGGCCAGCAGTAGGCGGTGTGGTCGGCGCCGGTCAGTGTCGGAAAGTAGGGGCCGATGGAGGAGCGCCGGTCAGAAAGTGGGGGCTGATGGATTAACACTGGTGCCGGGGTGAGGAGGTGGGCCGAGGGGAGCGCCAGCTCCTTGGGCTGCAGGAGGCTTGGAGGACACAGCAGTGGGGGCAGAGCACGTTCAGACCCCACAGCTGCAGGCCTGGGCTGGTTGTAGGGACTTGCCTAGCACACAGGAGCTGGGGAAAGGCTGCGAGGGCAGGAGTAGGTGGGGGATGTGGCCGTCAGTGTTCACAGTGGAGGCTGAGGAGGGCATCCAGGGGGCTCCCGGGAAGGGTCCTGGGGTCTCTGGGGAGGGGTCCTGGAGTCTCCAGGGACGAGTCCCAGGGGCCTCTGGGGAGGGTTTCCAGGGGCTCAGGGAGGGGTTCAGGGGCTGCGGGGAGGGAACCCAGGGGCTTGAGGGGAGGGTTCCCGGGGACTCTGGGGATGGGTCCAGGGGTCTCCAGGGAGGGGTCCTGGGGTTTCTGAGGAGGGGTCTGGATCCTTGAGGAGGGGTCCTGGGTCCACAGGCTTTCCTGTGAACTAGTCATGGCCTGTTCTGCCTCTGATGCTCTGGACACAGTGTTTGGAAACGGTTGTTGCTCTCAATAATGAGTGGTTTGTGGCCGAGCACAGTGGCTCATGCCTGTAATCCCAGCACTTTGGGAGGCCAAGGCGGGTGTATCACGAGGTCAGGAGTTCAAGACTAGCCTGGCCAATGTGGTGAAACCCCATTTCTACTAAAAATACAAAAATTAGCTGGGTGTGGTGGCGGGCATCTGTAGTCCCAGCCACTTGGGAGACTGAGGCAGGAGAATCACTTGAACCTGGGAGGCGGAGAGGTTGCAGTGAGCTGAGATCACGCCCCTGTACTCCAACCTAGGCGACAGAATGGGACTCCATCTCAAGAAAAAAAAAAGAGTGGTTTGTAAGAAGGTAGACGTCTCTCTCAGGATTTTTCTCAAGGCTCAAGTCCTCCAGGGCAAGCCTGTGCAGTGCCATTGGCGGGGATGATGGGCTGGAGCCCGGGAGGGGAGACAGGCTGAGGGTTTCAGTGCCGCTCCTCATGCCCTCCTTCCCTTCCGAAGTCGTTGCAGTTCGATAAGGAGCAGATGGTTGCGGTCACAGAGGCCAATGAGGTGCTGAAGAAACAAATTGAAGAGTTGCAGCAAGAAGCCCGAAAGTAAGTCCATGTGTGTGCCCTGGGGAGGCAGGAGAGCCCCCGGGCTGCTGCTGTTGTGCGGGGACACCCTCCCTGGGAGGTGCTATGGTGGCCTGGAACGTTAAGGTCCAGGTTTGGAGTCCGTGTGGTTTGGTGGCTGCTCATCTGCCAAATGATCCGAGTTGATCGTGGACTTGCTGAAGCTCCTGTAACAGAAGCTCCCCAGGTGTTTTTATGTTTGACTTTTTGTGCAGCATCATCCCCTCTCCCAGCTCCTACCCTGCGAGACGCTTCGATGTTCGTCCTCACACCTCACACTCACATAAACATGAACACACCTCGCCGGCACACGCCCGTGCATACGTGTGTGCACAATCAGATGCCGTTAGGGGCTGCCTTACCCCAGTGGTGCACAGACCTTGCCGGCACACGCCCGTCAATATGTATGTGCACACGCAGATGCTGTCGGGCCTTTTTCCTCTGGCGTTGTGCCCTGTGCTGCTTTGCTTTGTTATTTTTGTAGAGATGGGGTCTCACCATGTTACCCAGGCTGGTCTCGAACCCCAGGGCCAAGCAGTCCTCCTGTCTCAGCCTCCCAAAGTGCTGAGATGACAGACGTGAGCTACCATGCCCAGCTAAATGCATAGTTTTGGGATATTTTGTTTGTTTTCGAAATGGTCTCTTTCTGTCGCCCAGGCTGGAGCGCAGTGGTGCCATCATAGCTCACTGCGGCCTCAACCTCCTGGGCTCAAGCGATCCTCCCTGCTCAGCCCCTGGAGTAACTGGGACCCCAGGTGTGTACCACCATGCCTGGCTAATTTTTTAATTTTTTTGTAGAGATGGGGTCTCAGTATGTTGCCCAGGCTAGTCTCAAGCTCCTGGACTCAGGCGATGCTCCCGCCTCGGCCCCCCAGGATTCCAGGCGTGAGCGTCTGTGCTGCTTTGCTTTAATCAGCTGGTGATTTGCTCATGAATCTGATGGTTGAAATTTTTACCGATATTCAAGAACATTTCTGTGTGGTAGGAGCAGACTCTTTCTCTGCATTCACAGGGTCGTTCATAAGCTGCCCCAAGAGGAGGGCAGGTCTGATGCTGGTGGTGGAAATGGTGAAAATTCACTGAGTGCTTCCGCTGGCCTGGCTCTGCGGGAACACCCGATACGGACTGATCCTTCGCTGTGTGCAGCCCCCACAGGACAGACACACACTTACCCGGCTTTCCTAGGGCAGCTGGGTTCTGGGGAGAGCGAGGGTGGGGCGTGAGCGGAGGCAGCCTCCCCGTGGCCCAGGGTCTCGGCCACCGAGCCCGTCCTTCAGGAGGGGCTTCTGAGACACACTTCCTGTTGCCTGCTGTTGCGAACCAGAATGCCAGACGGTCGCGTCAGAGGATAACTCAGCTTCCTCTTGTGTCTCCCTCGTGGCACCCCAGGGCCATCACGGAACAGAAGCAGAAGATGAGGCGGCTGGGCTCAGACTTGACCAGCGCCCAGAAGGAGATGAAGACCAAACACAAGGCCTACGAGAATGCTGTGGGCATCCTCAGCCGCCGCCTGCAGGAGGCCCTTGCGGCCAAGGAGGCTGCGGACGCGGAGCTGGGCCAACTCCGAGCCCAGGGCGGCAGCGGTGACGGCAGCCTGGCTCTACATGTAGGTAACGCCGTGCCATCCCCGGCCAGGGTTGCCAGCCCCTCAGTGCAGGGAAGGGCTCTCCATCAGCAGTTGTCTCCTAAAGCCTCGCGGGGCCGAGCTCACGTAGGAGGTGGCACCTTTCTCAACTCCGCTCAGTGTCGAGGTTGCCGGGAGCCCGCAGTGACGGAGCATCGCCTCGCGACCCTCATGAACCCTGCGTGGTCTGTGGCCTGCGGCCTTCCCTGATTTTCCTCAAGAAATCTCCTTGGCTCAGAGAAATTCAGCTGCTCCCTTGGGGCAGAGGGAGGGCCTGCCCTGGTCCACTCGTGTTCCAGCAGCCTCTGTGCTGGGAGGAAAAGCAGCCTCCGCACTCGCTGAGAAGCAGGAGTAGGGGTGTGGGGTCAGTGTTTGGCAGGGTTCGGGGAGCGTTTAGAGGTAGCCACGCAGTGGTGGCCCAGAACAAGCCGGTGCCCTTGCTGGAGGGCTCTGAGCAGGGCCTTCCGTGGAGGCCGCGGCCCTCTGCTCTCTTACCTTTCGTGGTAGGCATACCATTCTACCTGAGTAAGTTCGTCTGCATTGTATTTATTATTCTCCAGTTCGTGTCCATGCACTGACAACTTAGTATTTCTTCTTACATGTGGTTTGTTTCTATTTCCCGTCCACTTAAGAATTTATGGGTAAGAGGAGACTGTATCATGACATGGGGTTTTCTTGTCAAATTAAATAAATTCGGCCAGGCATGGTGGCTCACACCTGTAATCCCAGCAATTAAATAAACTCAGCCAGGCATGGTGGCTCTCACCTATAATCCCAGCAATTAAATAAAGTCAGCCAGGCACAGTGACTCTTACCTGTAATCCCAGCACTTTGGGAGGCCGAGGCGGGAGGATCGCTTGAGCTCAGGAGTTTGAGACCAGCCTGGGCAACATGAGACCCTATGTCTACAAATAATACAAAAATATTACCCGGGCATTGTGCACGTGCCTGTGGTCCCAGATGCTAGAGACGCTGAGGTGGGAGGATCGCCTCAGCCCAGGAGGGGAGGCTGAAACTGCAGTGAGCCGTGATTTTGCTGCTGCACTCCAGCCCAGGCGACAGAGAGAGACTCTGTGTCTAAAATTAAATGAATAAATCAAGTGCTCCTTCTCACCTGATTGCTTTGTAAACTGTTGGGGAGATTGATTGAGTTGCCATTTTCCTTGGGCTCACTAAGAGCTGGGGTGGGGAGGGCGCAAAGGCCGGGCAGAGCCAGCCCCTCGCTGCATCGTTGCAGCTGAGGAATAGCACGGCTGCGAGCCGATGTCTTGTGTCCGTACGGGCTTCACCCCTCGCAAGTGATGGCTTTTGGCAAATTTCTCACCTTTTTGATCCTCAGTGAAATGAGGTCAAACTGAGGTGAATGAGAACCTCTTCACGTGAGGGTTGTTAGGTGGTACCGGAACGTGCTTGGCAAGGGCCTGGCACCATCGCGGCAACAAGTGGGCGGGGTGTGAGAGCACACCGGTGCCTGCATGTATCCGTTCACGTGTGAGGTGTGAGCATGTGTGTGCGTGGCGTGTGGAGCGTTTGTGTGCATGGTGTGTGCGGTGTGAGCACGTGTGTGTGTGCAGTGTGCGGTGTGAGCACGTGTGTGCATATGTGGTGTGGGGTATGAAGATGGGTGTGAACGCTTGTGTGTGGGGTGAGCGCGTATGTGCATGTGTGGGATGTGAACACGTGTGTGTGGTACATGAGCATGTGTGTGCGTGTGGTACGTGTGTGTATGTGATGTGTGGTGCGTGAGCACATATGTGGTGGTGATTACACCTGGTGCTGCTTGCTTGCCACAGGTGGTGATTTATAGCCATTATCTGCAGGTCAGATTTTCTTCTGTATTTTTGAAGCATTGAACTGAAGAGATGATTTTGTTTGTCCCAGCTGTCCCCGTGCGTCATCGTGTGCCTGCTGTGGTCGGTTAATTCAACTTCTTTAACATAAAGGAAGGTTGTGAGACTGTGTCACACAGCTGGTGTCTGGTGTGTGCAGCCACACAGCCTCCTGCCTGCAGGTGCCATGGGAAGTGCGGGGGGTCAGGGCCTGTTCCATGACCAAGTGTCCGTTTTGTCTTGGCCCTTAGGAAAGGATCCAGGCCCTGGAGGCGGAGCTGCAGGCTGTCAGTCACAGCAAGACTCTGCTGGAAAAGGAACTGCAGGAGGTCATTGCGCTGACCAGCCAGGAGCTGGAGGAGTCCCGGGAGAAGGTGCTGGAGCTGGAGGACGAGGTGAGGCTTGGCTGTCTGCAGTGGCGGCAATGTGGGGCAGGTCACGTGATCCCTGGGCATGCCGCCATGCGTGTGGCCCGAAAAACAAAACTTCACCGTGCGCCTAGCGTTGCTGCTTTTGGTGTTGCCACCTTCTGACCATCATCCTCTGGCTCTGTGGTGGGGCAGGCCCTGACTCTAGCCCTCTGGGGAGGATCACTGTGTTATAGTCTCTTTGGTGGAATGGTTACAGAATTCATAGTGCAGCCCTTCTCAGTTCAAATGCTTTGGTTTCAAATAAGAAACCCAACTTGGCCGGGTGAGTGGCTCGTGCCTGTAATCCCAGCACTTTGGGAGGCTGAGGTGGGCGGATCACAAGGTTAGGAGTTCGAGATCAGCCTGGCCAACATGGTGAAACCCCGTCTCTATTAAAAATACAAAAATTAGCTGGGTGTGGTGGCGGGTGCCTGTAGTCCCAGCTACTCAGGAGGCTGAGGCAGGTGAACTGCTTGAACCCAGGAGCAGAGATTGCAGTGAGCCGAGATCGTGCCACTGCAATCCAGGCTGGGCAACAGAGTGAGACTCTGTTTCAAAAAAAAAGAACTCAGATCTATCTCAGGTTCAGAGAGTTCTCACTTCAGCGGTGCTGGTGGCAGCTCAGTGTCCCGGACCCCTCTCCCTCCCCAGCCCCTCTCTGTGGAGCTCCGTCACTCTAGGGCGGCCTGTTCCACTCACTATGTCCTGTCCTGAAATGGTTTTGCTCATGCCCACCCTGCCGATGGCCCCAGGAGAAGGCTTTGCTCTTGGCCATGGGGAGGAAGGAGAGGGGCCTGGGGAAGCAGCTGACCATGACCACAACAGCCTTCATACCATGAAGCAAGCATGGTCCTGTAGTGTCCATTGCTGTTTTTGTTTTTGTTGTTTTGAGACAGTCTTGCTCTGTCACCCAGGCTGGAGTGCACGATCTTGGCTCACCTCAGCCTCCGCTTCCCAGGTTCAAGTGATTCTCCAGCTTCATTCTCCCGAGTAGCTGGAACTACAGGCACCTACCACCACACCTGGATAATTTCTGTATTTTTGGTAGAGATAGGGTTTTATCATGTTGGCCAGGCTGGTCTCAAACCCCTGACCTTATGTGATCCCCCCCACCTCAGCCTCCCAAAGTGCTGGGATTCCAGGCTGAGCCACCAAGCCTGGCCTGAGTTTCTGCTTTTTCGTATTGAAAACACCTGTTTCTGGGGTGTGTGAACTCCATTCACCAGTGCGGGTAATTTCACAGTGACGGTGGTATGTTTCAGCTTCAAGAATCCAGAGGCTTTAGGAAGAAGATAAAACGCCTGGAGGAGTCGAACAAGAAGTTAGCTCTCGAATTAGAGCATGAGAAAGGGAAGCTTACGGGCCTTGGACAGTCCAACGCAGCTCTGCGGGAACACAACAGCATCCTAGAAACAGCTTTGGCCAAGAGGGAGGCAGACCTAGTCCAGTTGAACCTTCAGGTATTCAAACTCGTCAAACTCAGGCCAGCAGCGGCGTGAGAGTTGCTGAGGCTGCATGCACTCCGAGAATCTCACCCAGATTCAGTCACCTGTGCTGACTCAGCCCACCCGGCCTGCAGCCGAGAGAACAGGCTCAGGGGTCGGGGTGACCCACAGACCTGGGTCCCCGGCTGTTGGTGCAGGACTGGGCTCTCTGAGGTGAGGCTGGAGCCCCTGTGTGTGCTCAGTTCACCTGTTTAGTTGAGGGGTAGACCTGTTGACGGGCAGACGTGTTTAATTGAGGGGCAGGCCTGTTTAGTTAGTTCAGGGGCAGACCTGCTCAGTTGAGGGGCAGACCTCCCATGAGGGTGTGGCTGAGTTCCAGTCCCAGGTGGTGACATTGTAGGTAGGGGGCACTTAACGAGAGGTTTACGCAGTTCAGAACTGGGACTCGAACACTGACCTGGGTCTCACTCAGCTGCTCAGGCTCCACAGTCTCTCTGGATTGAGGACCAGGCGGGGCATTTCAGGGAAATCCTGGGGGCCACATCAAGCTGCTGGTGTTGACTCTCCTGTCTTAGTTCCATATTTTGCCCTAGTTCCCACCACTTCCGTTCTGTTTGTACCTGGCCGCAACCCCTGATTTATATGTAGTTTTTGGGTTCCCAGCCACCACATTCCTGTTTTTTTTTTTGGTTGTTAGTAATGCAGAGGCTCACTCTGTCTCTCAGGCTGGAGTGCAGTGGCCGCGGCTCTGTGGTCGTGCTCCCGCAGCCTAGTATTCTGTTTTTGTCACAGATTCTTCAGAGGTGGAGTTTCCTCTGCCTTCCTGGCGTGTGCCTGCGCCTGTGATGTGACGTGTGCAGCCTTGTGTGTTTGCAATTTGACGTCCTTATGTGTCCTCCTGCAATCTGATCTAGGTGCAGGCGGTTTTGCAGCGCAAAGAGGAGGAGGATCGCCAGATGAAGCAGCTTGTCCAGGCCCTGCAGGCCTCACTAGAGAAGGAGAAGGAGAAGGTGAACAGCCTTAAGGAGCAGGTGCGTGCCACTTTCTGGCTCACAGGGCGTTCCAGAGGACGCTCCAGTGCCTAGAAATCTATGTGTGTGTCCTTCACACACCAGCCTCCTTCCAGCAGTTACAGAGAGCAAAGGTGGGTTGCAGTTGTTGGTGATAGAGGCTGCAGAGCACCTGGTCTGGTCCTTAGAAGGTGGTGTTAGATGCAGCCGTGGGGACCTGGGGCCAGTGAGCTCCACGTGCATGTGTATTTTCTATTGTGCTAGGAACGGTGTCCTGTGTGTCTTGTTGCATTGCAAAAGCAAACTTGAGAATAGCATAGGATCCCATTTGTGTTCGGCAGACAAGAGGGGTGGTTCTGTGCACCCTTCTCTGTGTAGAGAGCTGTCTTCGTGGCTGGCCCCTGCCCTGCTTCACCTGTATTCACTGACACATTGGTCAAGTTGCCAGCAGAGGCCCATCCTGACCCCCAGGTGCCCTGTCTGGGCCCTGCTCCTCTGTTAGAATGCTGCTTGCTGGCTACCTCTGCCATGCCTGGCACAGAGCAGCTACTCCTAGCACGCTTGCCCTGTGTGTGCACGTAGGGGGTGTGCGTGCATTCGATGCTCATGTATAGTAGAAAATTTCTAGGAGGAACACCAGAAATAACTGGTTTTCTCTAGAGAAAGGGAGGAAAGAAACATCACTTTTCCTTTAAATCCTGTTTGAATTGAACTTGTAAAAAATTACAAGTTATAATTGCTTCACAATTCAAACTTTTTGGCCTAACAGTAAAGCTGCTTTCGTGCCTATAACCTGGCTTTGCCACAGCCTGTAAGAACTTTTCTATGATAATGTAATTGAGATAAAAATTAAAAGCTTCTTGATTTTTTTTTTAAAGCGGTGAAACAATAAAGTTTCCTTATAAATAGAATTAATTTTATGATGTAGCAGGTGGCTGGGCACGGTGACTCACACCTGTAATCCCAGCACTCTGGGAGGCTGAGGTGGGCGGATCACCTGAGGTCGGGAGTTCAAGACCAGGCTGACCAACATGGAGAAACCCTGTCTCTACTATGAATACAAAATGAGACTGGCGTGGTGGCACATGCCTGTAATCCCAGCTACTTGGGAGGTTGAGGCAAGAGAATCGCTTGAACCCAAGAGGCGGAGGTTGCAGTGAGCCGAGATCACGCCATTGCACTCCAGCCTGGGCAACAAGAGTGAAACTGTCTCAAAAAACAAAAAAAGTGTGGCAGGAATATTTTAATAGGAGCAGTTAACAGCTTTCTTTTGGCCTCCCAGCCCTCATCTGCCCAGCCGTTTAACCCTTGCCTGGGGCCTGCTTCTGGGCCGTGGTTCAGGCTGGGCTCACACGGTACCCCACTCTCCAGCTTTCACTCTGTGCTTAGGTTTCACTTAATGCTTTTCGTTGTTTTTTTTTTTTTTTTTATACAGTCTCTCTCTGTCGCCAGGCTGGAGTGCAGTGGCACGATCTTTGCTCACTGCAACCTCTGCCTCCCGGGTTCAAGTGATTCTACTGCCTTAGCCTCCCGAGTAGCTGGGACTATAGGCGCCAACCACCACGCCCGCCTAATTTTTTGCATTTTAGTAGAGAGAGGTTTCACCCTGTTAGCCACGATGGTCTTGATCTCCTGACTTCATGACCTGCCCACCTTGGCCTTGCAATTAATTTTGTTCTTTCTTTTTAAATGTATTTATTTATTTTATTATTTTTATTTATTTATTTATTTTTTGAGACGGAGTCTTGCTGTGTCGCCCAGGCTGGAGTGCAGTGGCGCGATCTTGGCTCACAGCAAGCTCCGCCTCCCAGGTTCACGCCATTCTCCTGCCTCAGCCTCCCAAGCAGCTGAGACTACAGGCACCCGCCACCACGCCCAGCTAATTTTTTGTATTTTTAGTAGAGACAGGGTTTCACCGTGTTAGCCAGGATGGTCTCGATCTCCTGACTTTGTGATCTGTCTTGGCCTCCGAAAGTGCTGGGATTACAGGCGTGAGCCAGCGCGCCCGGCCTATTCATTTTATTTTTGAGACCGGGCCTCACTCTGTCACCCCGGCTGGAGTGTAGTGGCGCGATCACGCTCCCTGCAGCCTGGAACTCCTGAGCTCAAGCGATCCTTCCACTTTAGCCTCCTGAATACCTGGGACCACTATGCCCTGCTAAGTTTTTTATATTTTGTGGAGACATGGTCTTGCTATGTTGTCCATGCTGTGAATAAACTGGAAGAAGACTATATAAACTATTTTGACTGAAAAATCTTGAATGAATGTTTGTGAATCAATGTTCTCGAATGAATGTTCGTGTTCATTCAGCAGACAGCAGCAGCCACATGAGGGTGCCGAGCTCCGGGTCAGGTGGAACTTGACAGACCTGTGGAGAAGCACACGCCAGCAGCCAAGACGTGCACAGGGCTGGGAGTGGATTCACCCACTGCGTCCGGCGTGTTGTAAAGCTGCAGGTGCCATGCAGGGTATGGACAATGTGATTTCCTTCCTCCTAGGTGGCCGCTGCCAAGGTGGAAGCTGGGCACAACCGCCGCCACTTCAAGGCGGCCTCCTTGGAGCTGAGTGAGGTGAAGAAGGAGCTGCAGGCCAAGGAACACCTGGTGCAGAAGCTTCAGGCTGAGGCCGACGACCTTCAGTGAGTGCCCGGGCCCTGCACAGCGGGGCCTGGGCCATGCCAGGCCTCACACACGGCTGTCCTGGCAATGGGCGGGGTCTAATTCATCACCTTCAGCAGCGAGCGTCATCTATAGTTTGCAAATTGCCGAGTACTTGAGTGTGAATCGTAGGAGAGTAGAGGGCACCCAATGTCTGTCTCCAGAAGCCTGAGCCTCGCTCACTGCCCTGTGTCCTCCCCCGAGAGAGAGCGCCCAGCAGGAGTACTTAGCTTCAGGTCCGAGGCGGGAAGGGGCGGCCCGGCACGGGGCTGATGCTGTGGCTCTGTGGGCCCCAGGCGCTGTGGTCTCTGGGATCTGTGAGGGGAGCTGGCGAAGGGTGAGTCTCAGACGCTTTGTGAGGACTGCCCTAGGGCACATTGGGGCACAAAGCATGGCTGCAGCTCGCAGCGCACAGGAGAGGGCCTGCCGGGATGGATGCCTTCCCCAGGCAGTGTTTCCCAGCAGGAGGGCATGGCATGCTGAAGGCGCATGGCAGTTCCCTGCTTTCTTGTTTTTTTACGCTAGGATTCGGGAGGGGAAACATTCCCAGGAGATAGCACAGTTCCAAGCAGAGCTGGCCGAGGCCCGGGTGCAGCTTCAGCTCCTGCAGAAGCAGCTGGACGAGCAGCTCAGTAAACAGCCTGTGGGAAACCAAGAGGTGATGGTTCGCAGGGGCTGGACTCGCAGGGCTGGACTCACGGGTGCCCTGGGTGACTTCACTCCATCCTACTCGGGGAGGAATAGTGATGGTTTTCTGAATATGGTATTAAAAGATAAACCAGGCCGGGCGCGGTGGCTCATGCCTGTAATCCCAGTACTTTGGGAGGCCGAGGCAGGCGGATCATGAGGTCAGGAGATCGAAACCATCCTGGCTAACACAGTGAAACCCCGTCCCTACTAAAAACACAAAAAATTAGCCGGGCATGGTGGCGGGTGCCTGTAGTCCCAGCTACTCGGGAGGCTGAGGCAGGAGAATGGGGTGAACCCGGGAGGCAGAGCTTACAGTGAGCTGAGATCACGCCACTGCACTCCAGCCTGGGTGACAGAGGGAGACTCCGTGTGAAAAAAAATAATTAATAAATGAACCAACACACAGGTAGAGTTGTTTTCCATGGGCGACAGAGCGAGACTCTGTCTCAAAAAAAATAATAAATAAATCAAATGAACCGACACACAGCTAGAGCTGTTTTCCAGGGCAGTAAAGCCGCTTCAACATTCTTTTGGCCATGTGACTTTTCCCTCTTTAGATGGAAAATCTCAAATGGGAGGTGGATCAGAAAGAAAGAGAAATCCAGTCCTTGAAGCAGCAGCTGGACTTGACGGAGCAGCAGGGCAGAAAGGAACTGGAAGGGCTACAGCAGCTGCTGCAGGTATCTGTGTGTGAGGCGCTGGGCACAGGCAGGAGCAGCACTTCCCGGGGCGGCCCCTGGTTCCCGTGCCGTGTGGTCTGTGGCCAGGCAGTGCTCCCGGGGAGCTGGCACCCTCGTCTAGTGGGGCGCTCGCAAAGTCACCTGGTCCACGTCACACGGCAGGACGGAGGCAGGGCTAAAGCCTGGGCCGGCTCCAATCCCTTGGCTGCGCTGTGTGACATAGACCAAGAATGTGATTTCATGGAGTCCAGCAAATGGGAGGGTGCATGGGAAAAATTTGCCAATCTGCAATAAACTTCTCGACAAAGAGCTCAGGGTTCGGTCTTGGCTGCTCGGGAAAGGAGTGTAATGGCCGAGTCCCCCTCGTAAATGAGGGGCTTGAGTCACAGTGAGAATAGGCAGAGGAGCATCCATCAGCCAAAAACCCAGAATCTGGCCAGGCACAGGGGCTCATGCCCGTAGGCCCAGCGCTTTGGGCAGTGAGCTGTGGTTGGGCCGCTGCACTCCAGCCTGAATGTCAGAGACAGACTCTGTCTGGAAAACACAAAACAAAACAAAAACCCACAATTCGAAACTTTGTGAGCGTCAGCATGACAAAGGAGATGCTCATTGGAACATTTCAAATGTCTGGATTATGGATACTCAGCTGGTAGGTTTGATGCAAATATTCAAAATTCCAAAAGTTGACACACTTCTGGTCCTGAGCGTTTTGGACCTGGACTGGGACCATCGAGACGGCGCCGAGGAGGACACACATGTGCTTAACCTATGAAAATACAAACTTGTATACAAAAAAAACTAGCCGGATGAGGCAGTGGGCGCCTGTAGTCCCAGCTACTCGGGAGGCTGAGGCAGGAGAATAGCGTGAACCCGGGAGGCGGAGCTTGCAGTGAGCTGAGATCCGGCCACTGCACTCCAGCCTGGGCGACACAGCGAGACTCCGTTTCAAAAAAAAAAAAAAATACAAACTCGTATCTTGGCAGGATGTTTAAGATCTGTTAACTTAAAAATCTGACTTCATTTTCCACAGAATGTCAAGTCTGAGTTGGAGATGGCCCAGGAAGATCTGTCCATGACCCAGAAGGATAAATTCATGCTCCAGGCAAAAGTGTCGGAGCTGAAGAACAATATGAAGACCCTGCTCCAGCAGAACCAGCAGCTCAAGCTGGACCTGCGCCGCGGTGCGGCCAAGACGGTACTTAGGCCTGTATCCCTCCCGGGGTAGCCAAGCTGCGCTGTAGATGCTCTTGGACAGGAGGCTGGCAGGCGTGTTAGTCATTCAGACATAAACGGATGTCCGTTTATGTTGTTTAGCTCACGCTGAGCAGTGGCTGTGTAAAGTCAATGATAATGAAATGTCCTGCTCAGGTGACAGATGAAATCACTTCATTCTGGTTTCATTCATCCAGCAGCGTTTGCCTAATTTCTGAATTCAAATACCACTTTGCGCGGTGGCTGAAGCCTGTAATCCCAGCACTTTGGGAGGCTGAGACAGGCGGATCACAAGGTCAGGATATCGAGACCATCCTGGCTAACACGGTGAAACCCCGTCTCTACTAAAAAAATACAAAAAACTAGCCGGGCGAGGTGGCGGGCGCCTGTAGTCCCAGCTACTCCGGAGGCTGAGGCAGGAGAATGGCGTGAACCCGGGAGGCGGAGCTTGCAGTGAGCTGAGATCCGGCCACTGCACTCCAGCCTGGGCGACAGAGCAAGACTCCTTCTCAAAAAAAAAGCAAAAAACAAATACCACTTTGTTACAATGTGCTTTGTAAAGCAGATGAGCAGCTGGTCTGTGACTTGGCAGTCCCTGCTGTGTGCGAAGGACTGGGGCCCGGGAGCTGTGCCCAGGCGCCCGGCAGTTTTCTGTGCTCAGTGCACGTCCATGCTTTCCAGGAGGCAGGTGGGAGGGCAGTGCTCAGATTCAGAGGCCGTTTTGCATCGTCTGCCTATCTGTGGAAAAAGTCTGAAGTCCTAGAAAAGGGAGCCTAAGTTGGAAAACGTACTTAATTTCTTAGGGTAATTCCACGTCAAGGCCTTGAGTCTCTGATGGGAAAAGCCTCTGGGAGAGCTGTAAGTGTGGCTCGGCCCCGTCCTCCTGGGGACCCAGGACTTAGGTTGTCTCTGTGGCTCGGCCCCGTCCTCCTGCAGACCCAGGACTTAGGTTGTCTCTGTGGCTCGGCCCCGTCCTCCTGCAGACCCAGGACTTAGGTTGTCTCTGTGGCTCGGCCCCGTCCTCCTGCGGACCCAGGACTTAGGTTGTCTCTGTGGCTTGGCCCCGTCCTCCTACGGACCCAGGACTTAGGTTGTCTCTGTTTTGCTGTGGTTTTGTGCCTTAGGAATAAAGGTGTTTCCTCAGCCAGCTATTCTGGAGCTCTGGGGACTGCTGTGCTGTCACGGCAGCCGGGACGGTCCCCTTCCCAGAGGCCCCATGTCCACCCGCTGGGGAGGCCCGTCTGCCACATGCTGTGCTAGTGAGACTGAGCCGAGGGAGGGGACGGTGGGAAAGCTGATCATGTGCTTTTCAAAACAGAGAAAGGAGCCAAAAGGCGAGGCCAGCTCTTCTAACCCTGCCACGCCCATCAAGATCCCCGACTGTCCGGTTCCCGCCTCGCTGCTGGAGGAGCTGCTGAAGCCACCGCCTGCTGTGAGCAAGGAGCCCCTCAAGAACCTGAACAGCTGCCTCCAGCAGCTCAAGTACGACCATCTTCCATGCTGCACTTCAGCTAGTCTTAAAGATTACGCCCTGTTTAGCTGGAAGGACACTCCTGGTGCCAGCACTCAATGAGTGCCCGGCAGAGTTTGAGCAGGTTTATATAAAGGTGGGGGGACTCACACAGCCTCTGAGGTTTATATAAGGGGGGGACTCACACACACAACCTCTGAGGTTTATATAAAGGTTGGGGAACTCACACACAGCCTCTGAACTCATAGGCGGAAACTGCCGTGATAGGCTGAGAAGCTGGAAGGCCACACCCAGTGCACCTGGCAGCCTGAGGCTGAGTGAAATGTGTAGGGTGGGGCCAGGCGGCACCCTGAGGGAAGGTAACGGAATGGAAGTCGCGTGTGCCAGGCGTCAGTGACAGCTTCCACCCTGCCGCCTGGTCAGGACTGGTCCTTGAGCCTGTGTCCTCTTGCGTACGCCCTCTGCTGTCCTCTGCACAGTGTAGAGAACGGTGCCGAGAATAGCTGAGCTTCTGTGGTCTCGGTTGGTTTGCGGGTCCCCGAAGCTGCCCAGCTCCACTCAGGTGCTAGCGAGCGAGGCTGCCCACGGGTGGCGCGTTCTGCCTGGCACGTGTGTGATCTGGGCCGCCTTCCTTCTGTCCCAGGCAGGAGATGGACAGCCTGCAGCGCCAGATGGAGGAGCACACCCTCACGGTGCACGAGTCTCTGTCCTCGTGGACTCCGGTGGAACCAGCCACTGCCAGCCCTGCGCCCCCTGGGGGTCATGCCAACCCACGTGGCAATGCCCAGAGACACAGTCAGAGCAGGGCTTCCAAAGAAGGGCCGGGACAGTGACTGCTGCGGACTCGCCTCCGTGTCCCGCTGTCCAGAATGCTGTCTTATCCATGTTATTTATTCGATTGTGTGGCCGATGTTTTTCTAGACATGAAACTTAAATTTTGTTTTGCCTTTAACAAGGAGTAAAATATAGAACAGAATGAGAGCCAAGGAGTAGAAAAACATTCGAAGATTACAATTAGCTTTTCCCATGGAATGACCAAATCTTAAAAGCCTAATAGGCTCTCAGCGAGGAGCTTCGCACGTGTCTGAAGGGTTATTTGTAGGACATGTCTTCTGAACGGTCACCGATGCTGCTCTCTGCAGGTGATGGGGAGAGGCTGCACGACGGGGTGTGCGGCACCAGTGCCCGGCCAGGCCGGCTGCAGTCTCAGTTCCCTGTTGCGTTCAGTAAGAGCTTTACTTTTCTGCAGAAATGAAATTTTATTTGCACCTTTGGCTTTTTGCTTGTTTTTTTGGATAGCCATCCCACCATAGGATGTGTACGTAGACAATGAAGATCATAACCCAACCTTTTTTTTTTTTTTTTTTTGAGATGGAGTCTCGCTCTGTTGCCCAGGCTGGAGTGCGGTGGCACCATCTTGGCTCACTGCAAGCTCTGCCTTCCGGGTTCACGCCATTCTCCTGCCTCAGCCTCTCGAGTAGCTGGGATTACAGACACTCGCCACCACACCAGGCTAGTGTTTGTATTTTTAGTAGAGATGGGGTTTCACCGTGTTGGTCAGGCTGCTTACGAACTCCTGACCTCAAGTGAGCCGCCCACCTCAGCCTCCCAAAGTGCTGGAATTACAGGCATGAGCCACCGCGCTCAGCCTGTAACCCAATCTTTAACAAGCGTATGCTCATATTATTTAAGAAGAACGTATTTGTCTTATTATTGATTGCCTTTTGAAAATTAGTTGGGAATAATTTACCTGTAGGATTTGGGGATGTCAGAAAATTCTGTTCTAAGAAATATAATTATTTTATTTACCTTCTAAAGCCAAATATTCTTACACAGAAAGGTCCTCTGTTGTTCTGGTTTTACTTTGTTGCTAAGGGTCTTTCCTTCCTGCCGGTCTTCCTCTCAGGCCACTGGTCCTGTGATTCCACCACGGCTGGCCACCGGGAAGGGGCAGCTCGGACCCTGGGTCAGGCCTGGAGGCCATCAGGAGGCACAAGGACACTGAGGCCCCGTATCTGATCTGACCTTCGTGGGGCACAGGGAGAGGCCAGAGGGAGCGGAAGGAAGGTGGTGCAGGAGGAGGAGGAGGAGAGCAGGCCAGGGGCTCCCTGCGGCGACTCCTGCCGTTTCTCCTGGAGCCACAGCCAGGTGTAGATAGCAGGTGGTAACAAGCCTCACACTTCTATGCCCAAGTGAAAATCTTTACCAGTGTCTGGGGGAGCGCCTGTACTCGTGCAGTCACCAAGAGAAGTCCTGGGTCCTTTGTGCTTACACCAGCATCATGTGGAGAGCAGAGGCGATTTCCGGGAGAGACAGGCCAGCACCGTGAGGAGGGTGGCTGTGCTCTCCCCAGGTGTCTCAGAAACAGATGCCTTATTTAAAATCAGCACTACATGTGTGAGATCTTCCGTTTCCTACCCAACTCCTGAAACATTGCAGACACTGACTGGGAGAGTTGGGGTCTGTAAGTTGTCCCCTAGTTTGTTAAGAAAATCTAATATTTATTGTATGAGGAGAGAGAGAGAATGGGTCCGTGTGGCCTCCTTTGCAGAGGTATGGGTCTGAAACGAGGTTCTGAGTGTCACTGGCCAGGCCAGATGTGCTCATGTCCGTATCTTGTGTCTGTTTTGTGGAGAAAAGAGTATGGTATGTTTATGCTATTTGTGTTCTGTTGTAATATACTTTTAGAAGGTTAATTGGTAAGGTTAAGGTAGCATTAACCACAAAGATGTTTGGTATTTAAAAAATATTCTCTAGCAAGTATTAGAACTTCCAAAATATATATATCATTTGTACAGGGTTAATTTTGAAATAATACTTGAAAATTTCATTATAAATATATCCTTATCTTAAGTTGAAGATGTTATTTACTAAATTGTTCTTGTACCATTAGAAAAGAAAAATACAGTAATTTACATTCTTATTTATTTGGGCTGCACTACCCCTTTGTTTTAATAATAAAATCAAGAAATCGGGCCGGGCATGGTGACTCATGCCTGTAATCCCAGTACTTTGGGAGGCTGAGGCGGGTGGATCACCTGAGGTCAAGAGTTCCAGACCAGTCTGGCCAACATGGCAAAACCTTGTCTTTACTAAAAATATAAAACTTAGCTGGGTGTGGTGGTGCATGCCTATAATCCCAGCTACTCAGGAGGCTGAGGCAGGAGAATCGCTTGAACCCGGGAGGTGGAGCTTGCAGTGAGCCGAGATCACGCCACTGCACTCCAGCCTGGGCAACAGAGCGAGACTCCGTCTCAAAAAAATACTAATCAATAAGAAAATTTTTAAAAATTAAAATCAAGAAATCACACACATTCGTTGGGGAGCAACTTCTCATGGAAAGTCCTCGAGTGAGTGATGTTCACCGTGTATTTTTTTTTCTCTTAGGACAAACTAATTCTGAAAATACTCAAGGGAAGGCAGCTCTGCGTTTCTCACCCCGCTTTTCCTGTGTGTGCCCTCGGGCGTGATACCTCCCCGGCGCTCTGTGGCCGCCAGTGCCAGGGCCCCCTCTGGTTTGGCAGGGCCTGGCTGCCCTCGCTCTCCGTGGTGAGTCTTTTGGTGTTTCCATGCACGGCTTGTGCTTCTGGATCTGAGACCTCTTGTGTTCACGCGGACACTGCCTTTAGGCTTCCTTTCTTAAGAAGATGCCTAGAAGAGGAAGTTGGGTTTTTTGTTTGTTTGTTTTTTGAGACAGTCTCGCTCTGTCACCCAGGCTGGAGTGCAGTGGTGTGATCTCGGCTCACTGCAAGCTCCGCCTTCCAGGTTCAAGCCATTCTCCTGCCTCATTCTCCCGAGTGGCTGGGACTACAGTGCCCGCCACCACACTGGGCTAATTTTTGTATTTTTATAGGGGTGGAGTTTCACCATTTTGGCCAGGCTGGTCTCGAACTCCTGACCTCAGGTGATCTGCCCGCCTCAGCCTCCCAAAGTGCTGGGTTTACAGGCGTGAACCACCACCCCTGACTGAAGTTGAAGTTTTAAATTGCCAGCTTTTTTTTATTGTTGAGGTTTTTTTCTTATCTCCAAGGGACTCTCCTGGCACTTCTACCTCCCAGAGTTACTTCAGTGCATAAAGTTTGAATTATTTTGTTCTTGTGGGCAGAAGTGGGAATGATGGAATATCCTCATGGAAATGGCAGTGAAGTTGGGAGTATTGCTTAGAAAACAGGGTCCCCAGAGCGTTATGCGGCGTGTTCGTCCCCACGCTGTGTGTCAAAACAGGCTTGGGCACTTCACGACGTCACTGCTTGTTTTTCTGACGCTCCCAAACAATGTAACTTGGTTTTCATGTGTTTTTCCATGGTGTGTGTGAGATTGATGCTACAGGTCTTACGGACTCACACCCCTGTTCCCAACCTCTGCAATATGGATCAGGCAATGATTTTGATAGGACGTGAAACAGACTCTCCTCAGGTGGGTCCAGCAGGGCCCTGCCCCCTGGAACACAGTCCGTGCTGCACTGTGCTGTGCTAGGGAGTTTGCCCTCAGCTCTCCTTGGTGTAGGGTTCCCACAACATAGAGTTCTAGTTCCCTGAGGTCTTTAAAAACAAAAACAGAATGTTGTATGTGAAGATTCTCGGAGGGGAGGGGACCAGCAAATCTGAGACAGAACCGTCCTGGAGCCTCCCTTCGAGGAGCCCTCTGACGTGAGGACTTGAGTGATGCTGTGGTGTGAGGTGTTCTGAGCTCACTGCCCGGAAGGTCCAGGCGAATCTCATCATACGGTGATCTCAGGCTCTCACAGGATCCTGAGGGAAATGCGTTGGAGGGTCTGGAAAATTGAGTGCTTTTGAGTTAGTCATTTTTATTAAAAATTTCCTCACAAAAGAGAGCCCTCAAGTTGTGGCTGTTCTGGGGAAAGGGGTCACCTTGTCTGACAAAGTGTAACTTTAAAAAGCACGTTGATTTTTTTACAAATGTAAGTGTGCTTGGGAATTCCTTAAATTTTGTGCAATAAACTATTTTTTGGTAAAGATTTTCATATTCATTGGAAGCTTCATTTTAATACTTATATTTTGTTGTTTGGAGAGTAACTTTTTAATCTCATGTTATTACACACTCTGTTCAACACATGCTTTAAAAGAGAATTCTAGTGCCCTGCCGGTTTCAGGCAGGAGTGAAGCTAACTTCTGTGGCTTGTGACAACAGCAGACGCATGGCATTGCCTCCTCCGCGCTTGGCCCACACTTCGCCCGTTGCCATCTGCCAGGAATACAGGAGGGGGAGCGAGCTTCCCAGTGGACCAGGGGATGGATGGTGGCCGCTCTGTGCGGCGGCGCCTCAGCTGGGCCTCATGATGCAGGTGCTGCCCTCTGCTGGGCCTCCCCGGTGACGGTGGGGTCATGACTCTCAGACCTCAGCAATGTGACTTCCCAGATTTTGTCTTTTCCATCCGTACTTTGATTTTGATCATTAAGAGTTAACCAGGCTTAAACTGGGTGCGGTTGCTCACACCTGTAATGCCAGCACTTTGGGAGGCTGAGCGGAGGTGGGTCACCTAAGATCAGTAGTTCAAGACCAGCCCTGCCAACATGGTGAAACCTCACCTCTACTAAACCCAAAAATTAGCCTGGCGTGGTGGTGTGTGCCTGTAATCCCCACTAGTCAGGAGGCTGAAGCAGAAGAATTGCTTGAACTCGGGGGGCGGAGGTTGCAGTGAGCTGAGATCGCGCCACTGCACTCCAGCCTGGATGACAGAGTGCGACTCTATCTCAAAAAAAAAAAAAAAAAATGAGTTAACCAGGTATAGAGTTTTCAGTTAGACGTTAGTAGAGGCCACCATGGTTTAAAAAGTACAGAACAGGGACAGGAAGTGGTAGTTGCCAGGCTTGGCCCTGTGAGATTAATGCACTTTTTCCTGTGACTGCTTTACCCGCTTCTGTACCCACGGAATTACTACACAGATCGGAGTAAAAATTCCCTGACCACCTTCTGTGGCCTTAACTTTCTGAAATATTAAGGGTATAACTTTTTTTGTCTATGGTAATCCTTAAGGGGACATGTTTATATCTGAACTTTTTCCTTTTCTCCATGTTGCTATGTGTTTGCAGGCACTGCACTGACTGGCTGACAGGTGTATTTTCAGCTGTGTCTGTCTCAGCAGCTCAAAGCTCCACGCTGCATCCTGCTACAGGGCTCAGCAGTGGGTGTCAGGAGTGGTTTTGGCAGACATGGATGGGTCACTTCTTCCTGGCTTACAGCGGTGTCAGGTATTGTCAGGAATTTAGGTTATCGCTGATGGGAGGCTGAGGATTTAAAAATCACCAGGCCACTTGGAAATCTGAGACCTCAGGTAGTATTAGGAAGCAGGCCGGGCGCGGTGGCTCATGCCTGTAATCCCAGCGCTTTGGGAGGCCGAGGCAGGTGGATCACTCAAGGTCAGGAGTTTGAAACCAGCCTGACCAACATGGTAAAACCCCATCTCTACTAAAAATACAAAAATTAGCCAGGTATGGTGGCGGGTTCCTGTAACCCCAGCTACTCAGGAGGCTGAGGCAGGAGAATCGCTTGAACCTGGGAGGTGGAGGTTGCAGTGAGTGAAGTTTGTGCTGCTGCCCTCCAGCCTGGGTGACAGAGGGAGACTCGAGAAAAAAAAAAAAAAAAGGGGCACGGGGCCGCTCCCCCAACCTGTAATCTCAGGCCGTTGGGAGGCCGAGACGGGCGGATCACGAGGTCAGGAGATCGAGACCATCCTGGCTAACACGGTGAAACCCCGTCTCTACTAAAAATACAAAAACTAGCCGGGCGAGGTGGCGGGCGCCTGTAGTCCCAGCTACTTGGGAGGCTGAGGCAGGAGAATGGCGTAAACCCAAAAAAAAAAAAAAAAAAAAGGAAGCAGGAAGCAGATGATGGGGGAAGCTAAGCTGGTGATTTACACTCCTGCTGTCTAGCTGGATGGATAAATGAGACAGTTGCTGGCAGCGTCCCCAAGCCTTTCCTAGATGATGAGAAGAATCCCCAGCCTCAGTGTCGTCTACAGTCAGAAGCATTTGTTGGAACTTGGTGGCCTCTACACATGCTGCCATCTGAGGGTGAATGTTGCAGGTTGCAATAAAAAGTGTACTTGCGCAGTGGCCTTTCTCCTGGACACAGGGCGATG
Source organism: Piliocolobus tephrosceles (assembly GCF_002776525.5). Classification (NCBI taxonomy): domain Eukaryota; kingdom Metazoa; phylum Chordata; class Mammalia; order Primates; family Cercopithecidae; genus Piliocolobus; species Piliocolobus tephrosceles. The sequence continues at coordinate 130,347,671 of NC_045443.1, read as the reverse complement.
TTAAACTGCTGCTGGGCCGCCTCTGCTGATGTTTGCAACGCCCTCTGCTCGCCTGTGTGTGTGGGGTCCTACAGTCCTCCCCTGGCAGTGCCCTCTGTTCACCTGTGTGTGGGGGCGTCCTACAGCCCTCCCCCGCCCGGCAGTGCCCTCTGTTCAGCTGTGTGTGGGGGCGTCCTACAGCCGTCCCCATGGCTCCACCGCTTGCTGGCGGCGACCTTCGCAGTGTCCGCGTCTCTAAGGTCTGGACTCCAGTTGAAGTGAGGGCTGAAGATGGTGGAGCCTCTGGGAGGCGTGAAGGCCGATCGGGGGCTCCCGAGGCAGCTGAGAGCTGGTGATGCCTTCGTTACTGATGAGGTGGGAACCTCCAGCCTCAAAGGCAGCGTGTCCTTGGTATTACCAGGATGCTCTCCATAGTCCTCGGCTCAGGAATTTGTGTAGGAGATTTTTGGGCTTTTCTACACATTGTCGGGGTTGGATTCCACCTTCACATGAAATATTAATATTTTTGAGACGGAGTTTCACTCTTGTTGCCCAGGCTGGAGTGCAGTGTCTCGATCTCAGCTCACTGCATCCTCTACCTCCTGGGTTCAAGCAACTCTCCTGCCTCAGACTCCCGGGTAGCCGGGATTACAGGCGCCCGCCACCACACCTGGCTAATTTTTGTATTTTTGGTAGAGATGGGGTTTCACTATTTTGTTCAGACTGGTCTCGAACCCCTGACCTCAGGTGATTCACCTGCCTGTGCCTCCCAAAGTGCTGGGATTACAGGCGTGAACCACCGCGCCTGGCCCACAGTGAAATATTTTTGAGTGTCACGTCTAAATGTCCTGAAACCCACAGGACAGTCTTTTTTTTTTTTTTTTTTGAGACAGAGTCTCGCCCTGTCGCCCAGGCTGGAGTGCGGTGGCCGGATCTCGGCTCACTGCAAGCTCCGCCTCCTGGGTTTACGCCATTCTCCTGCCTCAGCCTCCCGAGTAGCTGGGACTACAGGCGCTCGCCACCTCACCTGGCTAATTTCTTTGTATTTTTAGTAGAGACGGGGTTTCACCGTGTTAGCCAGGATGGTCTCAATCTCCTGACCTCGTGATCCGCCCATCTCGGCCTCCCAAAGTGCTGGGATTACAGGCTTGAGCCACCGCGCCCAGCCTGGACAGTCTTATCTCTGCTCACAGAGCCTCCCAACAGCACTCAATTGTTGCAAGATTTCCTTCTGAGCATTAAATGTGCATTTCTGGAGACTGGATGGACACATCAGGTTTATCTTCCCAATGCTTTCAAAATGCCCCATCTTCACCCAGAAAACAGACGCTCCCCACCCCACTGCCGCTGCCTGCCTGCATCAGGCAGTCCCTGCGGCTGGGCGTCTGATGGTCACGGCTGCAGCTCCCCTGCTGCCCTCATTTCCCGGCATCAGCCCAGGTTCCATCAGGTTCTGGAGTCTGTGCATTTCCACTATGGGCCGTTATCTCCACCTGAAGGCCTCTGGCGTCCAGCAGTTGCCGTCCCTGCCCCTGCATTTCCTCTGCTGAACCACCTGGCCTGGACTGTTTTCCTGACTAAACCCTACTGTATGTAACATATGGCTGGGTTTCCACAAGTGCTAAATAGCCATTGATAACAGACTTAATGGACACGGCCTTTAAGGAAATCCAATTAATACTGAAAAAGAAGGGGAAGAAAAAATTGGCTACTCCCTGCTCATCTAGGGCTTATCCCAGCCTGTTGGGAGTAAATCCTCGAGCTATGAGACTGCAGCTTCCACTGAGTCCCAGGGGTTCACACGGCCCCTTTGTGATCTGGGATCAGAAACGAAGTAGAAGTTAAACTACAACTAGGAATAAAATCAGAATGGCTCTCAGAAAAGGCTGTTGATTCTAGGAAGTTTCATTTTGTTAACTCACGAGAAATCCACTTCTACCTGCAGGAGTTTACATCTCAAATTTTTCCATTTCTACCTAAAATTAAACAGTGGCTAATACAGGGTTGGCTTCGGAACAGTGGAGTTGTTCTCCATGTTTTCCTGTGATTATCCCGTTCTCATTTAACTGGGAGTGGATGCATTAGATGGGGGTGAGGGCATGGCCCTACCAGGACCCTAGCTGCTTACCTGGATTCCACAGCAGTCCTGGTGTCAAGGATGGTGGAGCTGCTGCACCAGACACTCAAGCATGGAAACAGGACTGACCAGGACAGCTTTAAGGATGCCGAGAACAAAAGTGCCTTCCGTCTCCGCTGATCAGAGTCCACCTGCCTGAGAACAGCTCTCCCAGTCCCACCTTCCGTCCCCCTCTGAGGTGAGTAGGGAGAGAAAGCACAGGGATGTGCATTGTGGGCACTCGCAGAAGGCCGGCTGCATGGCCGTGTCCGTCACCGTCCATTCACTCTCCGCTGCCTTTGCTTAGTCACATGGCCGCTGGATGTGTTTAGGAGACGGGAGCGTCTCCACTGCCCACTGGGAGCTTCTGTTGTTAAGGCTGGAGAGTGCGTGCTGGGTGGCAACAGTTGACTACAGCTGACCATTTAACAAATGAGCTCTCAGTTCCCCCAGAGTTGCTTGGGTTTATGATTCAGATGACAAGATCCCTGTGACGGGCGAGAACCCGGCCACCCCTATAAAGCATGCATATACGTCAAACTTAAATTTATAGTTTATAAAAGTGTATAACAACTTGTTATTAAAGTCCTTCATGTATGGAGCCTCCGTAGCAAGGACTTACGTAATTACCTTTTTATGTATGTATGTATGTGTTTATTTTTGAGACAGGGTCTCTCTCTCCCAGGCTGGAGTGCAATGGCGCAATCTTGGCTCACTGCAGCCTTGACCTCCCAGGCCTAAGTGATCCTCCCTCCTCAAGGCATGTGCCACGACATCCAGCTAATTTTTTAAAAGTTTTAGTTTAAAAAACAGTGTATCGCCATATTGCCCAGGCTGGTCTCCACCTCCTGGGCTCAAGCGATCCTCCTGCCTTGGCCTCCCAAGGTGCTGGGATGATAGGCGTGAGCCACAGGAGGCGGAGGCTGCAGTGAGCAGAAATCGCGCCATTACACTCCAGCCTGGGCGACAGAGCAAGACTCCGCATCAAAAAAAAAAAAATCTAAATTGTATACAGGAAAATCCTCCTCCCTTTTTCGGGACAGGGTCTCCCAATTAGGTTGGTGCAAAAGTAACTGCGGCGTTTACCATGACTTTCAAAATATTTGCCCAGGCTGGTCTCGAACTCCTGGGCCGAGGGGTCCTCCCGCCTCGCCTCCCAAGGCGCTAGGACTCCGGACGCAGCCGCCGCGCCCGGCAAAATCCAAGCTTTCGACAGCGCGTCAGGGTCGCTTGGTGAAGAAGCGGGAAGCTCCGGGGGCCTCCCCAGCGCCGGCCGCCCGTTCTGCGGGTTCGCAGGAAAGTGAGAGGCGCCTCCTCACTCCAGCTCCAGGACGGGGCGGCGGCCGCAAACGGTCCTGGGGCCCAGAGCACACAAACCCAGCGGAGCCCGCTTGGTTCTCGAAGAGGTGCAGCGCCCCGCGGAGGCCAGGCCCGGGCCCGGGAGGCAGTAAACAAGCCCCGCCCCGGCCCCGCCCACACATTACGCTCTCCGCGCCGCGCAGGTTCCAGGGCCCCGCGCCGGGCTGCCCGCGCCCCGCCTGCCGCGCCCGCCCGTCCGCTTGCCCGTCCCCGCCCGCTTAGGGTCCAGGGCCGGGGCCACCGCCGCGACCTCGCCAGACTTTCATGAGCGTGGCCGCCGCCCGTGTCCCCCGCGCCACCCCGGCCGCCTCGAGCGTGGCGCCGTCAGGCAGGGCGCGGGCAGCCCGGCGCGGGGTCCTGGAACGGGCGCGGCGCAGGGTGCAGGCTCCTCGGCGGCTGCGGCCCGGGCTGCGGCAATGCTGTGGCCGCGGCTGGCGGCGGCCGAGTGGGCGGCGCTGGCCTGGGAGCTGCTGGGTGCCTCGGTGCTGCTGATCGCTGTGCGGTGGCTGGTGCGGCGGCTGGGCCCGCGGCCTGGGGGTCTGGGCCGCAGTGGGACCCCAGTTCCTCCGCCGCCCGCGGCCGCCGCCCCCGCCCCAGGTAAGGCCCAGGCGGTCGCTGGGCCCCCGCACCCCGGTCACTTCCCCGCCCCGACGCCCTCCCCGGGCCGCGCCCCTCGAGCTCGCGGTGTCGGCAGCAGTTGGGCGAGGCCGGCGGGAGAACCAGGGCCGCTCGAGAAAGGCCATTCCGGCCGCGGAAAGGGCCGTTGCGGGGAACCTGGCTTCCCGGGGCGGGGGCGGCAGGGGCCACGCCGGGTTCGGGGATGAGAGCTTTCTGGGCTCGGGAGCGGCCTCCGGGGAAGGCGGCGGGAGCCCGGCGAGGCGTTAGCGGAGAACCTTGCTGCGGTCGATGGAGACCTGGGGAGGGATGGCCCAAAGGAGGGCGGCGCGGGTAGGAAGCCCTGGGTCCCGGATGTGTTTGGAATGTGAAACTCCTGCGGTTACTGGTCATTGAACGTAAGGCAGAGACGGAAAAGGCAAATGTGACTTAGGAGTTTGGGGCTGGACGAAAGGGGAGAAGGTGTCCATTTATTGCTTTGGGGTAGACTGCCGGGTCTGGGTGATGTGGAGATCAGAGGTGGATTTTGGTCATTTCAAGTTTGAGGTAACTGATCCTGTGAACTGTGTGTTTCACCTCCATCCGCTTTTCATGGCATACAACTCCTGAAATTCCGGGAACCTCCAATGTGATGTCTTGTAGGCTGAGTGGACTGGTGGCCGGCAGCCCTTAGGGAGCTTCTGGATGGGACTGGTCGCGGGAAAGACCAAGGCTGAGTTAGAGGTTCTGGGGACTTTCAGCCCCACCCGCAGCCTCCGGGGAGGGGAGAGGGGCTGAAGGTTGAGCTGATCACCAATGCCTGTGAAATGAAGTTTCTGTAAAAACCCAAAAGGGCTGGGTTGAGGGAGCTTCCAGATAGTACGTGGGGGTTCCTAGAGGCGGTTCTCAGAGAGGCCTTGAATTTCCAAGCCTTTCCCCCCGGTTTTACCTCACGCATCTCTTCACCTATATTCTTTGTAATCTTTATTCTATGCTGGTAAATGTAAGTAAAACACGTCTCTGAGTTCGGGAGCCACTCTAGCAAATTAACACAACCTGAGGAGGTTACCCCGTTACACCCAGTCGGTCTGAAGCGCAGGTCAGACAACCTGGGCCCTGGAAGTGGGGAGGCAGTCTTGTGGGGCTAAGCCCTTAACCTGTGCGGTCTGCTGGTATGTCCAGGAAGATGCTGTCAGAATAGATGACTGAATTAGGATGGAACTGCACAGAGGACACCCAGCCTGTGTCCACTGCAGAACGGATGACCTGCGTGATTCGTGGGGAGAAAACCCCCACATATCTGGCGTCTGAAGCATGTTGCCAGAGTCTAGTGGGAGAAACTGAGTTTGTTTTTACTCTAAATTGTCAGACTTTTAGTCACTGAGAAGCGGTGCTTTCTAATGATTGAGTGGGGATTCCTGTCGGATTATGTGAGTTTGTGTCCTGGCCCTACCACTTTCTTTTTTTTTTTGAAATGAACTCTCGCTCTGTCGCCCAGGCTGGAGTGCAGTGGCAGAATCGCGGCTCACTGGAAGCTCCGCCTCCCGGGTTCAAGCGATTCTCCTGCCTCAGCCTCCCTAGTACCTGGGATTAAACGCGAATGCCAACAAGCCCGGCTAATTTTTCTATTTTTGTTGTTGTTGTTGTTTGTTTTTTGAGACGGAGTCTCGCTCTGTTACCCAGGCTGGAGTGCAGTGGCGTGATCTGGGCTCACTGCAAGCTCCGTCTCCCGGGTTCACATCATTCTCCTGCCTCAGCCTCCCGAGTAGCTGGGATTACAGGTGTGAGCCATTGCGCCCGGCCCTACCACTTGTTGCTGTGGGCTTAACCTGTCTGTTTTCAGCCTGCTCATTTAGGAATAGGGATTATAGTAGTACCTAGTTAAGATTTTTTGGGAGTTGGGTAAGTGCAGCACTTGGTATGTGTTAAGCCCCTCTGAGTGCTCTGTTACCGTCACCACCAGCATCATCCAAGCAGAGCTATGGACAGTGTGGCTGGGGGGAGGCTGGTGTTTTGAGAGGGGCTGAAATAAAAAAAATACTGATATTACCACAAGTCAGCAGAGATTTAGAGAAACTGGGTCTCGTGCATTGCGAGTGGGGATGGTAAGTGGTGCAGCTACTCTGGGAATCAGCCTGGCAGGTTTTTAGGAAGTTAAATCTGCTCTGCATTCCTGAGCTTTTATTAGAGAAATGAAAGCGATTTTCACACAAAAACCCGTATTTGATGTTCATAGCAACTTTATTTGTAATTGCCAGAAACTGAAATAACTCAAATGTCCCTCTGGAGGTGGATGGTTAAATTTAAACATTGATACCCCGGGGTGCCACTCCGCAGCGGTCCACTCTGCCACGTAGGTGGATCTCAAGGGCATTATGCTGACTAGGAAAAGCCAATCTCAAAAGTTGCATACTCGGCTGGGTGCCATGTCTCACGCCTGTAATCCCAGCACTTTGGGAGGCCAAGGCAGGTGGATCACGAGGTCAGGAGTTCAAGATCAGCCTGGCCAATGTGGTGAGGCAGTCTCTACTAAAAATACAAAAAATTAGCTGGGCGTGGTGGCAGGTGCCTGTAGTCACAGCTACTCGGAAGGCTGAGGCAGGAGAATTGCTTGAACCCTGGAGGTGGAGGTTGCAGTGAGCAGAGATTGTGCCATTGCACTCCAGCCTGGGTGACAGAGCAAGACTCTACCTCAAAAAAAAAAAAAAAAAAAAAAAAATTGTTAATGTAACATTACCCAGTCTTCAGATCTAGCTGTTTCTCACATCTTTACCCATCGATAGGTCAAAGACCATGTGATCATACTGATGCTTCCAATTTCAATGCAACGTCTGTGGGTTTATTCTTTTTTTTTTTTTTTAAGATGGAGTCTTACTCTGTTGTCCAGGCCAAGGTTCACTACAACCTCTGCCTGCCCAGTTCAAGCGATTCTCCTGCTTGGCCTTCTGAGTAGCTGGGATGACAGGTGCACGCTACCACACCTGGCTAATTTTTGTATTTTTAGTAGAGACGGGGTTTCACCATGTTGGCCAGGCTGGTCTCAAACTCCTGACCTCAAATGATCCACCCACCTTGGCCTCCCAAAGTGCTGGGATTACCGGCATGAGCCACCATGCCTGGGCCCCTGGGTTTATTCTAATGCAAGAGTCAGCAAACTGTGATCCAAACTGGCCCCCATCTCTTTTCCTAAGTATAGTAAAGTTTTATTGGAATACAACCATACCCCTTTGTTTATGTATATCTGTGGCTATTCTTTTTTTTTTTTTGGAGACAGGGTCTTGCTCTGTTGCCCATGTTGGAGTGCAATGGCACAAACAGGGCTCACTGAATCCTCAAACTCTTGGGCTTAATTTATCCTCCTGCCTCAGTCCCCCAAGTAGTTGGAAGCACAGGTGCACATCACTACACTCAGCTAATTTTTAAAGTTTTTGTAGAGAGGGTCTCGCCACGTTGCCCAGGCTGGTCTTGAACTCCTGGACTCAAGTGATCTTCCCGCCTCGGCCTCCCCAAGCGCTGGGATGACAGGTGTGAGCTGTCACCCCCTGCCGTGGCTGTTCTTGAGCACTTACACGGCCTTTGGCTCATAGAGTCTGAGATGGTTACTCTCTTGCCCTTTACAGGAATCATTTGATGAAACCCTGTTCTCACTCCCACTTTCTTTTCTGTCATTGAGAGTCCTGGCTCTCATCAGCCACCATGTATTCAAATTATTTGCTTTGCCCTAGAGTCCACAGAAAATAGCTGTAGGTGTGCTAACTTATAGCATTGTGAAAACACCTACTGCTTAGAGGCTGTTCACACTGTAATGGCCACAGTTCTTTTTGTCTTTCTCCTTAGAGCACTTTAGTCACTCACTCTTTTCCAAAGTTACATGGGTTAGCTTCCCATGTGTTACTCACTTGTAAACCAGTTAGGTTCGTTTCTTCTGGCTGGTATTCCATTTGAGTGTCCCCCATCTTTTTGTTTATTTACTTATTTGTTTCTTTTCTTTTTTTTTTTTTTTTTTTTTGAGACAGAGTCTCGCTCTGTTGCCCAGGCTGGGGTGCAGTGGGGTGATCTCTGCTCACTGCAGCCTCTGCCTCCTGGATTCCAGCGATTCTCCTGCCTCAGGCTCCCAAGTAGCTGGGATTATAGGCGCCTGCCACCGCGCCTGGCTAATTTTTGTGTTTTTTTTAGTAGAGACAGGGTTTCACCATCTTGGCCAGGCTAGTCTTGAACTGCTGACCTCGTGATCCACCCATCTCGGTCTCCCAAAGTGCTGCGATTACAGGTGTGAGCCACCTTGGCCGGCTTTACTTATTTCTTGAGTATGTCAATCACGAACATGTTTTTAAAAGTCAGAACCCTATAGAAACTTAAATTCAGAAATATTACTCCCCCCCATCCTTTTATTTGTTGTTGAGACAGGGTCTGATCCTGTCGCCCAGGCTGGAGTGCAGGGGTGCCATCTTGGCTCACGGTGGCCCCCACCTCCCAGGCTCAAGGGATCCTCCTGCCTCAGCCCCCTGAGTAGCTGGGGCCGTAGTCATGCACCACTATGCTTGGGTAATTTTTTTTTGAAATGAGGTCTCGTTCTTGTCCCCTATGCTGGAGTACAGTGGTGCGATCTTGGCTCACTGCAACCTCCACCTCCCAAGTTCAAGCAGTTCTCTTACCTCAGCCTCCCAAGTAGCTGGGATTACAGGCATGCGCCACCATGCCCGGCTAATTTTTGTTTTTAGTAGAGACAGGGTTTCACTATGTTGGCCAGGCTGGTCTTGAATTCCTGAGGTGATCGGCCCGCCTTGGCCTCCCAAAATGCTGGAATTACAGGCATGAGCCACCGTGCCTGGACTTTTTTTTTTTTTTTTTTTTTAAGAATATAATGGGCTGGGCACGGTGGCTCATGCCTGTAATCCCAGCACTTTGGGAGGCCGAGGCAGGCGGATCACCTGAGGTCGGGAGTTCGAGACCAGCCTGACCAACATGGAGAAACCCTGTCTCTGCTAAAAATACAGAATTAACTGGGCATGGTGGCACATGCCTGTAATTCTAGCTACTCAGGAGGCTGAGGCAGGAGAATCGCTTGAACCCGGGAGGTGGAGGTTGCAGTGAGCCAAGATTGTGCCATTGCACTCTAGCCTGCCTGGAGACATAGTGAGACTCTGTCTCAAAAAAAAAAAAAAAAAAAAAAAAGCCCCCCGGTAGTCCCAACACTTTGGGAGGCCAAGGCAGGCAGATCACCTGAGGTCAGGAGTGCAAGACCAACCTGGCCAACATGGTGAAACCCCATCTCTACTAAAAATACAAAAATTAGCTCGGCGTGATGCTGGGAGCCTGTAATCCCAGCCATTTGGGAGGCTGGGGCAGGAGAATTGCTTGAACCCAAGAGGCGGAAGTTGCAGTGAGCTGAGATCGTGCCACTGCACTCCAGGCTGGGTGACAGAGCAAGACTCTGCCTCAAAAAAAAAAAAAAAAAAAAAAAATGGTGGCATTGTAGTAAGGAGAGAGTTGGTATGAAAAGTGGAATCCTGCCTGGGAAAAAAATAAAGACTTTTTTTTTTTTTTTGATCTGGAGTCTCGCTCTTGTTGTCTAAGCTGGAGTGCAATCTCGGCTCACTGCAGCCTCCGCCTCCTGGGTTCATGCCATTCTCCTGCCTCAACCTCCCAAGTAGCTGGGATTACAGGTGTCTGCCACTGCACCCGGCTAATTTTTTGTATTTTTAGTAGAAATGGGGTTTCACCATGTTGGCCAGGCTGGTTTCGAACTCCTGACCTCAGGTGATCCGCCCACCTTGGCTTCCCAAAGTGCTGGGATTATAGGCATGAGCCACTGTGCCCAGCCAAGAAAAAAGTTTTTAATGAAATAAACTGATGCCATTATGTAATGAACCCTGGTACCTGCCACCCAGCTTCAGCAGGTGTTAGTGTTTTGTGACTGTATTTGATTTTTTTGTCTTGGGCCTAGGTGAGATGACAATGGATGCTGTGTTGGCTCGATTGAAACTTCTGAATCCAGATGACCTTAGAGAAGAAATCATCAAAGCTGGATTGAAATGTGGACCCATTACGTCAACTACAAGGTTCATTTTTGAGAAAAAATTGGCTCAGGCTTTACTGGAGCAAGGAGGAAGGCTGCCTTCTTTCGACCACCATGAGGCAGGTGCCACAGCTCTCAGCCAAGACACACAAAGGATTTTGAAGTCAGCTGAAGGGAACCCAACTGATCAGGCTGGTTTTTCAGAAGACAGAGATTTTGGTTACAGTGTGGGCCTGAATCCTCCAGAAGAGGAAGCTGTGACATCTAAGACCTGCTCGGTGCCCCCCAGTGCCGTCGACACCTACAGAACTGGAGTGACTGCGTCTAAGGAACCGCCCTTGTACTACGGGGTGTGCCCAGTATATGAGGACGTCCCAGCGAGAAATGGTAATGGGGACGTGTGTAGGATTTCCTCACACAGATAACGTATATGCAGAGGGTGGGATGACATTTGAAAATGGAAAAGTACAGATAAAAAAAGAAAAAATCCAGTCACCACCATCTCATCACCCCAGTTAACCATTGTTAATATTTTTATGTAGAACTTTCCTGAAATATTTGTGAGTCTACGTGAGAACTGTTAAAATTGGTTAGGTAAATTGGATTCTATGAGATACGCTGGACTGAGATATTAATATTAGCTGGCTGCTGCTGTTGGTTAGTCGCCTCCCCCTTTTTAAAATGCATTGTAACCTGCACACCTTTTATGTTAATGAATGCAAATGGCCAATGAATGCATAAATTTTCAGCATCAAAGTTTTGTAATTTTATTATTTGTTTATTTATTTATTTATTTATTTTTATTTTTATTATTATTTTTTTTGAGACGGAGTCTCGCTCTGTCACCCAGGCTGGAGTGCAGTGGCCAGATCTCAGCTCACTGCAAGCTCCGCCTCCCGGGTTTACGCCATTCTCCTGCCTCAGCCTCCGGAGTAGCTGGGACTACAGGCGCCCGCCACCTCGCCCGGCTAGTTTTTTGTATTTTTTTAGTAGAGACGGGGTTTCACTGTGTTAGCCAGGATGGTCTCGATCTCCTGACCTCGTGATCCGCCCGCCTCGGCCTCCCAAAGTGCTGGGATTACAGGCTTGAGCCACCGCGCCCGGCCGTGTTTAGTTATTTATTGTTTGAGACAGAGTCTTACTCTGTTGCCCAGGCTGGAGTGCAGTGGCGCAATCTCGGCTCACTGCACCCTCCGCCCTCTGAGTTCAAGTGATTCTCCTGCCTCAGCCTCCTGAGTAACTGGAATTACAGGCACCTGCCACCGCGCCTGGCTAATTTTTTGTATTTTTAGTAGGGACGGGGTTTCACCGTCTTGGCCAGGCTGGTCTTGAACTCCTGACTTCGTGATCCACCTGCCTCATCCTCCCAAAGTTCTGAGATTACAGGCGTGAGCCTCTGTCCCCAGCCATTTTATTGTTTTAATTTATTCATCTGAGACAGGGTCTTACTCCACCCCCTAGGCTGCATTGCAGTGGTGCAGTGACGACTCGCTGCAGCCTCAACCTTTCTGGCTCAGGTGATCCTCCTACCTCAGCCACTTGAGTAGCTGGGACCCAGGCATGAGCCACCACACCCAGCTATTTTTGTATTTTTTTTGAGACAGAGTCTCGCACTGTTGCCTGGGCTGGAGTGCAATAGCACGATCTCAGCTAACTGTAACCTCTGCATCCCGGGTTCAAGTGATTCTCCTCCCTCAGCCTCCTGACTGGCTGGAAACTACAGGCACCTGCCATCACACCCAGCTAATTTTTGTATTTTTGGTAGAGACAGGGTTTCACCATTTTGGCCAAGCTGGTCTCAAACCCCTGACCTCGGGATCTGCCCGCCTCAGCCTCCCAAAGTTCTGGGATTACAGGTGTGAGCCATCATGCCCGGCTGATTTTTGTATTTTTTATAGAGAGAGGTTTTTGCCATGTTGCCCAGGCTGCTCTCGAACTGCCCTCAAGCGATCCACCCACCTTGGTCTCCCAGCGTGCTGAGGTTACAGGCACACACCAGCACGCCTAGCTAATTGGGTTTTTTTTGATGTTTGTTTGTTTGGTTTTTTTTTTTTTTGAGACTGGGTTCTGTCTCTCACCCAGGTTGGGGTGTAGTGATGTGATCTCAACAACTCGCTGCAATGTCTGCCTACCAGACTCAAGCACTCCTCCCACCTCAGCCTCCTGAGTAGCTTGGGATTGCTGACATCACGCGCATGTGCCAGTGTGCACTCAGTTTTTTTGTATTTTTGGTAGAGATGAGATTTCCCCACTTTGCCCAGGCTGGTCTCCAACTCCTGGGCTCAAGTGATCCACCAGGCTCGGCCTCCTGAAGTGCTGGGATTACAGGCGTGAGCCACCTCGCCTGGCCACACCTAGGTAATTAAATGTTTTTTTTTTTTAAGAGAATGGGTCTCACTTTATTGCCCAGGCTGGTCTTGAACTCCTGGCTTCAAGCAATTCTCCCACCTTAGCCTCCCAAAGTGCTGAGATTACAGGTGTGAGCCACTGTGCCCAGCCCAAGAATTGTAATTTTAAACAAGGTTTAGCATTGGAAAAAAAAAAAAAAAGAGAACTCAATATTGACTGGAATGCCAGAAATTGCACACTGTCATTAGTATTGTTACTGTGATATCATTTGTGGTGATGCCTGTGAGTAGATAATTGGTTAAACACCGTGAATAGAATGGAAGATTATTCTTCCATACGATCTTTTTAAAGAATACTTAGTGGCCAGGCCAGTGGCTCACGCCTGTAATCCCAGCACTTTGGGAGGCCGAGGCAGTCAGATTACAAGGTCAGGGGTTCGAGACCAGCCTGACTAACATGGTGAAACCCCGTCTCTACTAAAAATACAAAAAATTAGCCGGGCATGGTGGCGGCGCCTGTAGTCCTAGCTTCTCAGGAGGCTGAGTTTTCAATGAGCTGAGATTGTGCCACTGCATTCCAGTCTGGGCGACAGAGCTAGATTCCGCCTCAAAAAAAAAAAGAATAGTAACACTGGGAAATGGTCATAGTGCAGGTTTTATTTTTGTCATTTATTATTTATTTATTTGTTTACTTATCTTTTGGCACAGAGTCTCGGTCTGTCACCAGGCTGGAGTGCAGTGGCGCAATCTTGGCTCACTCCAGCCTCTGCCTTTTGGGTTCTAGCGATTTTCCTGCCTCAGCCTCCCAAGTCGCTGGGACTACAGGTGTGTGCCACCATGCCCGGCTAATTCTTGTATTTTTAAAATCCACGTTGGCCAGGATGGTCTGTATCTCTTGACCTTGTGATTCACTTGCCTTGGCCTCCCAAAGTTCTGGGATTACAGATATGAGTCACCGCGTCCGGCCTTATTTTTAATCTTTATTATTGTAAAGGTAGTCCCAGCACTTTGGGAGGCTGAGGTGGGCGGGTCACCTGGGGTCGGGAGTTCAACACCAGCCTGACCAACATGGAGAAACTCCGTCTCTACTAAAAATACAAAGTTAGCCGGGCGTGGTGGCGGGTGCATTGTAATCCCAGCTACTCGGGAGGCTGAGGCAGGAGAATCGCTTGAACCCGGGAGGCGGAGGTTGCAGAGAGCCAAGATCGCACCACTGCATTTGAGCTTGGGCGACAGAGCGAGACTCTGTCTCCAAAAAAAAATAAGAGAAAAAGTAAATAGGCGTTTCCTGTTCAAAATTGTGTTTAAAATTCTCTTTTGTTCTTGGCTGACATCATTATAGTTTGTTTTAATTTGCCTTTTAATAATTTTTGTTTAGATCTTTATATGAAATTTAGTTTTTAGGATAGAATCTTGCCATATAGAATTACATATATGAACGTAATGTGTATCATGTTACTCCCATGCATATACGCACCCAATTGAGCTTGTTAACTGTGTTATTTTGGCTAGCTAAGGCCCTTTTTCTTCAAGATTAAAGATCTGAACTAAGCCGGGCGACTGGGTAGCAGACGTGGAAGCTGATGATGAAGCCCAGGGTGTGACCAGGTAACAGCTGCTCCAGTCACTCATCTCTGATTTTTATTTGTTACTTTTCCTACCCAGAAAGGATCCATGTTTATGAAAATAAAAAGGAAGCATTGCAAGCTGTCAAGATGATCAAAGGGTCCCGATTTAAAGCTTTTTCTACCAGAGAAGATGCTGAGAAATTTGCTAGAGGAATTTGTGATTATTTCCCTTCTCCAAGCAGAACGTCCTTACCACTTTCTCCTGTGAAAACAGCGCCGCTCTTTAGCAGTGACGGGTTGAAAGGTAAATCATGCAGCAGTTCACATCCTGATGTTCCTGTCACATAGATCCCACCGTTTTGTGCCTTCTTTCCTCATATGTGGTAACTTGTTTTCTCCATGGGGGTAGAGTCGATGGCATCTCAGTGGACCCGGAAGCCACGCTAGCTCTGATGCTGACATGCCAGTATCAGCATCTTGACTGGAGAAGCTGAAAAGAACGCTGTGGCTGCCTCCATCTGTCCCCACGTCTCTCCCTGCTGCCTGTTGGATTTTTTCTTCTCTTTTTGTAAAGAGACAGGGTCTTGTTCTTCATGCCAGCCTGGAGTATGGTATGGTGCTATCATGGCCCACTGTAGCCTCAGACTCCTGGGCTCAAGCAATCCACCTGCTTTACCCTCCCAAATAGGGAGAGAAGTAGGCGAGCGGCACCACACCCAGCTAATTTAAACTTTTTTTTTTTTTTTTGAGACGGAGTCTCGCTCTGTTGCCGAGGCTGGTGTGCAGTGGCGCCATCTCGGCTCACTGCAACCTCTGCCTCCTGGGTTCAAGTGATTCTCCTGCCTCAGCCTCCCGAGTAGCTGGGATTACAGGTGCCCGCCACCGTGCTTGGCTAATGTTTGTATTTTTAGTCACCACGTTGGCCAGGCTAGAATTTAAATTTTTTTATGGAGATAGGGTCTTGCCATGTTGCCGAGGCTGGTCGAATTGCTGGCATCAAGTGATCCTCCTGTCTGAGCCTCCCAAAGTGCTGGGATGACAGATGTGAGCCACTGTGCCTTTTTGGATCCTGAGAGCAGTCTCCTTCCCCACCTGATGCTATACCTACTTCTAGGACTAGGGCATCTGCAAAAGTCGGGCTCATCTGTAGGAGCTGTCCAGCCCGAAGTCTGCCTCCTATCCACCTTGTAGCTCAGAACTAGGGTTTTGTGTGAAGAGGCTCTTCACAGTCAGTGTGGGGTAGAGCCTCTGCCTTTACCTTTCATCTGGCCTCAGCTCCTGCTCCCTCTCCCAGCTCACAGTTGTCTGGGCTTCCCTGGCGGGTTGGTACTCCAGAGGAATGGCACCCTCTCCCTCCAGTCATCCGCCTGTCCTCAGTCAGCCTTGTACAGGTGCTTCCTGGATGGAAACCAGAGTGGCTTCTAACAGGTACAGATTTCCTTCTTTGCAATTTGTGAGAATTCCTCAGAAGGAAATCACTTTAAGACAAAAATCATGCCGGGCACGGTGGCTCATGCCTGTAATTCCAGCACTTTGGGAGGCTGAGGTGGGTGGATCACTTGAGGTCGGAAGTTGGAGACCAGCGTAGCCTACATGGTGAAACCCTGCTTCTACCAAAAATGTAAAAAATTGGCCAGGCGCTGTGACTCACACCTGTAATTCCAGCATTTGGGGAGGCTGTGGTGGGTGGATAATCTCGGGTCAGGAGTTTCACACTAGCCTGGCCAACGTGGTGAAACCCTGTCTCTACTAAAAATACAAAAATTAGCTGGCCGTGGTGGCAGGTGCCTGTAATCCCAGCTACTTGGGACGCTGAGGCAGGAGAATTGCTTGAAACCGGAAGGCGGAGGTTGCCACGAGCCACGATCATACCACTGTGCTCCAGCCTGGGCGAAAGAGCAAAACTCCGTCCCCACAAAAACATCAGCAGGGCGCAGTGGCACGCTGCTTAACCCTGTGGTCCTTCGCAAAACATCAGCAGGGTGCAGTGGCACGCTGTTTAACCCTGTGGTCCTTCGCAGCCACACTGTGCATGTCGAAGGTCTTGTGTGATTGCTGGGACTGTTCCCTTGCCCACAACTGCCGTTGTTCCTCCTCCACCTACTGACCAAGGTTTCCGAGTTCACTGGCCGGGTGTGGTGACTCACGCTTGTAATTCCAACATTTTTGGGGGCTGAGGCAGAAGGACCCCTTCAAGCTAGGAGTTGGAGACCAGCCTGGGCAACATAGTGAGACCCCATCTTTAAAAATACATTTATATATATGGATATAAGCCAGGCGTGGTGGCACACAACCGTAGTCCCAGCTACTTGGGGGGGCTGAGATCACTTGAACCCAGGAGGTCAAGGCTGCAGTGAGCTGTGATCGTGCAACTGCACCCCAGCCTGAGTGACAGAGCCAGACCCCGTCTCTGAAAAAACACAAAGTTCACCAAACTTGGCCACATTCACAGAGCCTTTCCCAGCAAGTTTGCGGCAGGGTCTGGCTGCTCTTGCCCACTTGCTCTGCTCACAGGTGCGCTGGCTGCCGTTCCCTGCTGGGCTGGTGGCCGCAGGCCCATCTCGTCGTTTCTCACCTGTGCCTCCCAATTGGCCCAGAAGCCTGTGTGGAAAGCT
Organism: Piliocolobus tephrosceles; assembly: GCF_002776525.5. Taxonomy (NCBI): domain Eukaryota; kingdom Metazoa; phylum Chordata; class Mammalia; order Primates; family Cercopithecidae; genus Piliocolobus; species Piliocolobus tephrosceles. The sequence continues at coordinate 130,331,073 of NC_045443.1, read as the reverse complement.
CCTCCTTATCTCTCATCATAGGGTGCATGAGTGACTTGGTGAAACTAATCTTTCTTAAATTCTGTCTCTTAGTGACAGATGGTTTGTGCTTGTCTGAATCAGAAACAGTCAACAAAGAGCGGGCGAACAGCTATAAAAATCCCCGCACGCAGGACCTCACCGCCAAGCTTCGGAAAGCTGTGGAGAAGGGAGAGGAAGACACCTTTTCTGACCTTATCTGGAGCAACCCCCGGTATCTGATTGGCTCAGGGGACAACCCAACTATTGTGCAGGTAGGTGTGCAGCCTCGCTGGTTCCGTCGGGTAGGTGCAGTTCCATCGGGTAGGTGCGCGGCCTGGCCGGTTCCATCGGGTAGGTGCGCGGCCTGGCCGGTTCCATCGGGTAGGTGCGCGGCCTCGCCGGTTGCATCGGGTAGGTGCGCGGCCTGGCTGGTTTCCATTGCAGCACTCGCGACAGGCGTGTCCGCATGTGACGGATAGGAAGCTCAGAGCATGCGGTTCTCTTTCAGGAAGGGTGCAGGTACAACGTGATGCATGTTGCTGCCAAAGAGAACCAGGCTTCCATCTGCCAGCTGACTCTGGACGTCCTGGAGAACCCCGACTTCATGAGGCTGATGTACCCCGATGACGACGAGGCCATGCTGCAGAAGCGCATCCGCTACGTGGTTGACCTGTATCTGAACACCCCCGACAAGATGGTGCGTGCCCACCCTCCACTTACGCTTTCTTTGTTTAATTGTTTAAAATGTTTTCCCCAGAAGAATGCTTTATTGACAAGTTACTCATTGGTATAATAACTTTGGGGAAAAGACACATCAGTTACACCCCTGCAACCTGCCTTCTCACCACATCCCACTGGACAAAGGGCACCGAGTGCTGGGGTTCCCTGGCCCCTGCATCTTTGTCGTCTGTGCAGTGCTGTCCCCAAGGGTGTCTGAACTGTCTGGGGACACGGTTGTCCGAGGACATTTGCTCTGCTGAACAGGACTGCTTGAGCTGAGCAGCCCTTCTCCTCCTGGGAGTGGCAGAGCTGGGCACACCACAGGCAGGCCCTCAGTGTCCTGCCAAGAGCCACTGAGGCACAGAGCTGCCCCTGCAGACCACACTGCCTGACATGCAGGACTGTGTGAGAAAGAGACTGCTGGGGTGTGACTGCTTAGAAATAGGAACGATCTTCCTCGCTCTTGAGAAAAGGCGACAGCAGTCCTGGCCAATGCCCACGCCCCACCCTCCACCTGACCTGTGGGATCGTTTCATCCCAAGTGCAGCAAGCAGGCGAGTTGGAGTCACTGATGAGTGCCCCGCCGGGCTAGGCCCATGCAAGGCAGCACTGTGAAGGGGGCACAGTTCTTCTAAAGGGTGCTAAAGACAGGCTTTTCCTTCTCTTGGCCCCTCCCACCCCCGGGAGCCCAAGAGTCCTTCAGGGCAGAGTAGGGAGCCAGGGGAGCTGCTCTGCTTGAGAAGAGAAGCAAGTTTTATACACGGGATGGAGCGTATTAGTCAAATCGACACCCCAGCTGGAACAGGCGGTCACGCAGGCCAGGTGTAAAATCCCACACAGTGCTCACAGCTGTTAAGCAACCCTCATTTATATATTTATCATAAACAAAGCATAAGGCAATGTGAGGCTTGAATTTCAGCTTGAGTCTGAACAAACAATATTCTCTCATTAGGAGGCTTAAGCTGCTTTGCCTAATTTCAATTTTTGAAAAGTCCATTGCTTAAAATAGCGAATTTGCTTTTCGTTAAAGCTAGATTAGTGCAACAATTCAGCAGTTGTTGATAATCAGTTTACTTTCTGGGGGGGTCTCAGAAAATGGACAGTTTTCTTGTTCAACATTTCAAGATAAGAAAATCGTGGAACAGATGGGGCTTTCTGGTGATTGCACTCCCTCTGCGAGTTAGGGAAGGAGGAGGTCAGAAACGCCACTTACGCATGCGGCTCTTCAATCCTTCACCATTCTGACGGGCTAACCTGATTTTTTTTTTCGTTTTTCTTAAGACGGAGTCTTGCTCTGTCTCCCAAGCTGGAGTGCAGTGGTGCAATCTCGGCTCACTGCAAGCTCCTCCTCCCGGGTTCAACTGATTCTCCCGCCTCAGCCTCCTGAGTAGCTGGGACTACAGGTGCCGCCACCATGCCTGGCAAATTTTTTTTGTATTTTTAGTAGAGACGGGGTTTCACCATGTTAGCCAGGATGGTCTCGATCTCCTGACCTCATGATCCGCCCACCTCTGGCTCTCAAAGTGCTGGGATTACAGGTGTGAGCCACTGCGCCCGGCCACTAACATGATTCTTAAAGGGAGCCTGGGCTTTGGCTCAGTGTTTCAAATCCTCCGCCCTGTCCACTTCCTGTACCCTTAGAAAGGACAGCACAGTTATCTGTTTCAACTACAAACTTGAATGTAAAACTGTGTACACTACTGTTTAAATTCATGTGAATGGCCTCCCAGCACTTAGGGAGGCTGAGGTGGGCAGATCGCTTGAGCCCAGGAGTTTGAGAACAGCCTGGGCAACATGGCAAAACCCTGTCTCTACAAAAAATTTTAAAAGACAAATTAGTCAGGGGTGGTGGCACATGCCTGTAGCCCCAGCTACTCAGGAGGCTGAGGTGAGAGGATCACCTGAGCCCAGGACGCAGAGGCTGCAATGAGCTGAGATGGCACTACTGTACTGCAGTCTGGATGACAGAGCAAGACCCTGTCCCCACCACCGAAAGAGGCATGGTTTTCAGTGATTGAACAATGCATAAGTAAGAATTCTTAAAGAATTGATGTATTTTTGTAAGGGAAAGCCCAGTGACAGCTTAGAGCCAGGAATTATAAACTCTTAGTAAAACCCAGGAGTTTGGAACGTTGTGTTGTGGTGGGTAGAAGAGAGTGTCAGGCATATTGTGGGGAGGCATAATTTTGTTAATTGGATAACACAGTGAATATGATACATTGAGCTGCAAAAAGAAATTTTTTTTTTGAGACGGCATCTTGCTCTGTGCTCCAGGCTGGAGTGCAGTGGCACAATCTCAGCTCACTGCAACCTCTGCCTCCCAGGCTCAAGCAATGCTCCTGACTCAGCCTCCTGAGTAGCTGATTTTCATACTTTTAATAGAGACAGGGTTTCACCATATTTGCCCGGCTGGTCTTGAGCTCCTGACCCATCCGTCCGCGTTGGCCTCCCAAAGTGTTGGGATTACAGGCGTGAGCCACTGCTCCCAGCTGAGCTGCAAAATTGAAAAGCAAGAATAATTTTTAAATCAACAAGAGAGAAAAGGGGGAGTGTTGACATTTTGTCAAGCCAGCAAAATTATAGAAAGGGGTGAAAGTGAAAACAGTGGTTACCAAAAAAGCAATAGTGTACATGAACTAGGAAAGGGGGAGTAACATCACAGTACGTCAGTTATGCTGAGTGTGAGCAAACTGAGTAAGGAAATGAGGTTCGACTAGGACAGTCAGCAAGCGAGGGTTTGTAGCAATAATACAGCACTCTGTGCCCTGCAGAAAATACATGTTCTTATTTTCACGCAGTATTCACAGAAAATGTGCATGTGTGTGTCCAGAAAGAAAACTTAGTAAATTACTGAAATTAGATATTTCAGGTTACATTTGTTTATTATAACCCCCCGAAAGTAGGAATCGTTAAAGTGTGGACCAAAAATAACTATTGAGAAAGTACCAGTGTTTTTGGAGAGATCACGTCCCAAGATTACGATGTGGGTGAGAAGCAGGGCTGGAGAGAAGGTCAGCCAGAACTGCAGGAAGTTACCCAGCAAGAACAGGCAGAAATCGGGGTGGTGAGGATTGCCAAGTACAGAACAGGTTGGAAAGGGCCGTTGTGTAGTGGGGAGAATGGTGGGCCAGAAGGAAGCCGTTGTGTTGTGGATCCTTTCTGTGTAGACCATAGATGCCCAGGTGCACGGCAGAGGGCTTGGGAAGCGGGAGGGGGGCAGTCATGTTTCTGAAGCAAAGGACCTGGAACCTCAGTCCTGTAAAGTAGAATGTGGACCAAGAAAGGCCTGAGGGCCAGGTGCCATGGCTCACGTCTCTAATCACGGCACTTTGGGAGGCCGAGCGGGTGGATCACCTGAGGTCAAGAGTTTGAGACCAGCCTGGCCAACATGGCAGAACCCTGTCTCTATTAAAAATACTAAAATTGGGGCCGGGCGCAGTGGCTCACGCCTGTAATCCCAGCACTTTGGGAGGCCGAGGCGGGCGGATCACGAGGTCAGGAGATCGAGACCATCCTGGCTAACATGGTGAAATCCCATCTCTACTAAAAATACAAAAAAATTACCCAGGCGTGGTGGCGGCGCCTGTAGTCCCAGCTACTCAGGAGGCTGAGGCAGGAGAATGGCGGGAACCCGGGAGGCGGAGCTTGCAGTGAGCCAAGATCGCGCCACCACACTCCAGCCTGGGTAACAGAGTGAGACTCCGTCTCAAAAAAAAAAAAATACTAAAATTATCCTCACCTGTAATCCCAGCTACTAGGGAGGCCGAGGCAGGAGAATCACTTGAACCTGGGAGGTGAAGGTTGCAGTGAGCCGAGATTGTGCCCCTGCACTCCAACCTGGGCGACAAAGTAAGACTTCTTGGCTGGGCGCGGCGGCTCACGCCTGTAATCCCAGCACTTTGGGAGGCCGAGGCAGGCGGATCACAAGGTCAGGAGATCGAGACCACGGTGAAACCCCGTCTCTACTGAAAACAAAATGCAAAAAAATTAGTCGGGTGCAGTGGCGGGCGCCTGTAGTCCCAGCTGCTTGGGAGGCTGAGGCAGGAGAATGGCGGGAACCCGGGAGGCAGAGCTTGCAGTGAGCCGAGATCCTGCCACTGCACTCCAGTCTGGGCAACAGAGCGAGACTCCGCCTCAAAAAAAAAGAAAAAGACTTCTTTATCTCCGAAAAAAAAAAAGAAAAGAAGAAGAGCCTGAGGGTTGGAGAACACAGAGCAATCATTGCACTTGAGGAGGGGCCAGCAAACTGCAGCCCAGGAGCCAGTTTAGCCGCCATCTGTGTGTGTACATAAGGCTTTATTGGAACATAGCCATACTCATTTGTGGATTTGTCTGTGGCTGTTTTCCTGCTACAAGACTGGAGTTGGGTAGCTGTGGCAGAGACACAATGGCCTCAAAAGTCTATAATGCTTACCGTCTGGTCTTGTCCAAGAAAGCTTACCAGCCCCTGGATAGAAGGATGGGGTACAGGCAGCGTGGTGGTGTATTCAAACATCCAGACCTTTTTGGGGTCGTGTGAGAGAGTCGTAAGGGTTATTACCTCTAGTGGGTGATGGTGGGAGGGAGCTGGAGAAGGACATTTGAGGGTGACCTAGGCTGTGTTGCCAAGGAGTGGAGGCGGGGGTGTCAGTACAGGCCGCAGGGTCCATGATGAGTTTTTGTTCCCTGTGCAGAAGCTTAGGGGTGGCCGCCATGGCATACGATGCCACGGGACACTTTACAGCCAGAATCTTGGTAATCAGAGGTGACGTGAGGAGGTGTTGCTGGCTCTGCTGGGTGTAAATGAATTCTGTTTTCTACACGGTGCAGCGGAGCTGCCTGTGGGATGTCCAAGTGAGGTGCCTGGGAGGGAGTTGGCCCTTCAGGTCTTGGGCTCAGGGTCACTGTTGACCATGGGGCCTGCTGGTCTATAGGCCACAGCTGAAGGTGACATTGAGACTGCCCAGAGCATCAGGAAGGATCAGAGGTGCCGCCGTGGGAGCTCCAGGCAGATGGCGTGGAGACCTGCGACCCCATGGGGGAGGGAGGGCATGACGCAGTGTCATGGACAGAGACCTGGGTTCCCAGTCAGGGCATGATGCAGCATCATCAGCAGTGAAAAGAATTTTGTTTACTGTGGTGCCACATGCCACAGAGACTTTTCTTTGAGTACAGGCCAAATTCGTGGGCTTTGCTTTATTCTGATTGTGGTCCTCATCTGTGTATTTCATTTTCTGGGCATGTTTTACATGACATTGTACTGGGCCCTATACTGGTTAAAGCTACTGTTCACTGTTTATGGAGAATTTAAGCTCCTCCAGGGCCTGGGCACCACCCAGGTCAGTGTGCTGAGCTCAAGCCTTGGCATGAAGTGAGTATGTGCTAGAATGCCAGTTATTTTTCCGTTATAAAAGTAGCATCTTGGCCAGGCGCGGTGGCTCAAGCCTGTAATCCCAGCACTTTGGGAGACCGAGACTGGCGGATCACGAGGTCAGCAGATCGAGACCATCCTGGCTAACACGGTGAAACTCCGTCTCTACTAAAAAATACAAAAAACTAGCCGGGCGAGGTGGCGGGCGCCTGTAGTCCCAGCTACTCGGGAGGCTGAGGCAGGAGAATGGCGGGAACCCGGGAGGTGGAGCTTGCAGTGAGCTGAGATCTGGCCACTGCACTCCAGCCTGGGCGACAGAGCGAGACTCCGTCTCAGAAAAAAAAAAAAAAGTAGCGTCTTATATGGCCTTTTTGTTTGTGAGTCTTTTTTAAAGAAAAGTAGAAGCTGGGCGGGGTAACTCACGCCTGTAATACCAGCACTTTGGGAGGCCAAGGTGGGTGGATCACCTGAGGTCAGGAGTTTGAGATCAGTCTGACCAACATGGTGAAACCCTGTCTCTACTAAAAATAAAAAAAAATTGATGTGGTGGCAGGTGCCTATAGTCCCAGCTACTGGGGAGCCTGAGGCAGGAGAATCACTTAAACCCGGGAGGCAGAGATTGCAGTGAGCCGAGATCACGCCGGTGCCCTCCAGCCTGGGCAACAGAGTGAGACTCTGTCTCAAACAATAAAATAAAATAAATAAATAAATGTATAAATATCTATTTTCATCTTAGAGCAACCTTATGAGACACGTGTGAATAATTGTGCTTCCTCTGCACCTTTTTTCAGGGCTATGACACACCGTTGCATTTTGCTTGTAAGTTTGGAAATGCAGATGTAGTCAACGTGCTTTCGTCACACCATTTGATTGTAAAAAACCCAAGGAATAAATATGATAAAACACCTGAAGATGTAAGTACTTATTAAAATGCAGTTACTATCTGGAGTTAGAAATGAAAATACATAAATTGACAGTCTATTATCACAGGCACAGGGAAGCCACAAGGAGCTCTGTATGAGTGTGTTTGCCTTATGGGACATGTTAGAACCCTGGCTGTTGGGTAAGATGCACTTTGTGAAGGTGATGTATCTGTAGAACCAGGAGGGAAGGAACTGACCCGCTGTGCTAATTTTATTTTCCTAAAACTGGCAGTTAGTTGCTTTGAACAGCTCACAGTCTTTTATCAAGTTCCCTTTCTGAACACGTCAGTTGACCAGAGTCAGAGAGAACCGAGGTAATGATGGTGGTGGTGATGGTGGTAGTGATGATGGTGATGATGAGAATGATGATGGGGATGGTGATTATGGTGGTGGTGATGGTGGTGGTGATGGTGATGACGGTGGTAGTGAGAATGATGGTGGTGGTGATGGTGGTAGTGAGAATGATGGTGATGGTGATGACGGTGGTAGTGAGAATGATGGTGGTGATGGTGGTGGTGATGGTGGTAGTGAGAATGATGGTGATGACGGTGTAGTGAGAATGATGGTGGTGATGGTGGTGGTGATGGGGATGGCAGTGAGGATGTGATGGTGATGACTATGGTGGTGATGGTGCTGGTGAGAATGATGGTGATGGTGAAGATGGTAATGGTGGTGATGATGGTAGTGGTGAGGATTGTGGTAATGGTGATGGTGAGGATGATGGTGCTGATGGTAGTGAGGATGATGATGGTTTTGACGATGGTGATGATTATGGTGTGATGGTGATGGTGATTATGGTGATGGTGGTAGTGAGAATGGTGGTGGTGATGGTGATGCTGGTGATGGTGATGAAGGTGGTGATGGTGGTAGTGGTGAGGATTGTGGGAATAGTGACAGTGAGGATGATGATGGTGATGAGGTGATGATGGTGATGGTTGTGATGAGGATGATGATGGTGGTGAGGATGCTGATGAAGATAGTGATGATGTGAGGATGATGGTGAGGGTGAAGATCGCAATGATGATGGTGGTGTTGGCAGTGGTGGTGGTGATGGTGACCACGGTGGTGAGGATGATGCTGCTGAAAGCAGCTAAATTGTATTCAGCTCAATGTGCCCCAGACGCTGTGCTAAGCTTCTCACACATACGTACTCATCTGACCCAGAAAAGCCTCGTCAGTCAGGGCTCATCACGACCCTGAGCAGCTGAGCAAAGTGCACCTTACAGAGGGCAGAAGTATGTTCTGTGCCCCCAAAGTGCAAGATGTATCTGGACCTTCTGAGAACTGAAAGATGAGTTTGATGTTTCTGTGTATTACAGCTGTGAGCTGTCCACGGTCTAGCAGCCCTTTAGAAATAAAAGCTGTAAGAATCTTCTGGTGGCAGTGGCCTCTCCCATACCCCCTCTATAACTGTTGTTATTGCATAAGCAGTTCATCCACTTGCCATAGAAAATTTAAAATACTGCTTGACCAAAAAGAATAAAATTCACCAGAAAATTCTACAACTGAGAAATTGCCATTATTTTGCATATATATGATTCAATTTGTGTGTGTGTGTGTGTGTGTGTGTGTGAATATCTGTACTTATTCAGCATAAGAATGGCATTTGGTAACTAAAAACTCCTGGCATTTTATTTTATTTTTTTATTTTTATTTTTTTATTTATTTTTTGAGACGGAGTCTCACTCTCACCCAGGCTGGAGTGCAGTAGCACAATCTTGGCTCACTGCAAGCTCTGCCTCCCAGGTTCACACATCCTGCCTCAGCCTCCCGAGTAGCTAGGACTACAGGCGCCCGCCAACACGCCTGGCTAATTTTTTGTATTTTTAGTAGAGACGGGGTTTCACCATGTTGACCAGGATGGTCTTGATCTCCTGACCTCGTGATCCGTCCGCCTCTGCCTCCCAAAGTGCTGGGATTACAGGCGTGAGGCCCCACGCCTGGCCTGACTCCTGGCATTTTAAAAATCATTTGACTTTTTAAAGCTTACAGTCAGGTACAGACTCAAAAATGTGGTTGTTTTCCTAGTTTTAGTCAGTTTCTCTCACAGGCTGGCTCCTTTCCTTCCTTTTATTTGAAGGTTGTTGGTTTTTCTCTAGTTTCTAGCACAAGTTTGTATTTTGCTGCAGTTCTCCAAGGCTGAGAAATTTGATTTCTGTAGTGGCAAAAATAGAACATTCATGTTCCGTGTTAGTTAGGAGCTCCACCTTGACCCAGCCTCACAACAAAAAGCTTATGTGTGACGAGGCTTCTTGTGAGTGAAACTCAGACACCTGAGAAAGTTAGAAACATGTTGAGGTGCTCCTGCTTTTACTTGACGGTGTGCTTGTATGTTTTCCTCTCCTTGCAGACAGTTAGAAAATGTAGAATAGCACGAAGAAAAAGTAAATTTACCCAGAATCCCAGAGGGTGTTCTCTTAGCTGTCCCCTTAGACTTTTAGAAAGACCATACTCTTCACACATTTTTTGAGTGTGAGCTTTATTAAATCTTTAGCACTAAGATACGATTCTACTTTACTGACTTTAAAACTCACTTTTCTAAAATCATTGTAATGATAAGGAAATATTGCAATCAAATAAGATTTAGACACACTTTTTATTCAATAGGTGATTTGTGAAAGAAGCAAAAATAAATCTGTGGAACTGAAGGAGCGGATCAGAGAGTATTTAAAGGGTAAGATGGGGAGTTGGTGCCTGGATCATGGGGTCCGTGGTGGGAAGGGCCTTGGAGTGTTGGGGGAACAGAGCAGAGCTTTGCTTTTCTGAGCTCCCCGCGCGTGTGCCGGCTCCCCTCGGAAGCCTCTTCTCGGGATCATCCTTTCTTCTCCTGAGCTCTCCCAGCTCACTTCCCCCTCTTTTCCTCTTACCCCTTCTCTGAAGTCTTGTATCTGTTCCTTGAGCTTTCTGTGAGAGAACTTTTTTGAGGTTGTGTGTCACTGCCTGTTGCCCGTGGCCTCACCCCTGGATCCATAGGTCTCTCCCACCGCAGCTTCATTGTGGTAGAGCCTGCAGTTGACAAAGAACAGCTCAGGAAGAGGCAGGGCCCAGAGCTCCTTGTTTGGGTGGTTGGCCTGGCTTTTGTGTGTCTCTGCCTGTGTTGGGGTGGGAGTCATCCCTGGGGTTGTCCCTGGGGTCGCCCCGTCACCCTCTGCCTGTGTT